>NC_039287.1:18425040-18502540 GCF_003368295.1 Carassius auratus | reverse complement strand
TGGAAAATAATGTTTTCTTTTAACCTTAAACCCATTTCATTACACCAAATACACAAAATAATGTTCTTATTAGCAACGTCATATGACCCCTTTAAAATTAGAGGCAACCACTGGATTTTAATCATGATCCAAGCAAAGATGCTGGAAACATGTTGCCTGAGCAGTTTTTGATCTAGATTAGATTATATTGTATAATTCTGAAATCTGAAGCAAAAAGAGAACAGCAGAGGTTGTGTACTATTAAGAAGGCCTGTAACTGTGAGGCAACAACTATTTCTAATATCTTACAGATAAATGTTAAGTTCAAAATAGGCCTATAGCTACTTAAGGAAGAAGGTTGGAGACCATGTTTTTAAGAACTGGAGGGACAGCAGCAATCTTAAGCTTTGATGGTACAGCTCCAGAGGACATTGATGTATTAATGAAGTGAGTGATGGGTAGAGACAAAGCAGGCAAGTTATTCTTCATTAAAGAGGTAGGTGCAGGATCAAGAAGACTACTAGAGGAATTAGACAGCCTGTTTATCTCATTAACATCTGTGGAGACAATCGAGTCAAAACTACAGAAGATATGAGCATGGCACAGTGAGAGGAGTTCAGTCCTGGGAACAGAGGTATTGACAGGTAGGAGATGTTTTACTCTGAAAACACCTCAGGAGAACATCACACATTTGATCAGAGACCACTGAGTGAACTTTTTAATCGTACACTGTAAAAAATTGTAAAAAAATACCGGCAGCTGTGGTTGCCAGACCTTTCCCGGGAAAAATACGGTAGTAGCATTTTCGGTTTTACAGAACTATTCAAATTTACAGTGAACAACCGTATGTCATTAACTGATACAATGTTAATATGCAATCCTTTGAGTTAACTCATTATTTGCAGAAACTGACTGCACTTAAGTTGGCTTTTGCTTATTAACTAATATTTACAATGTTTAAGTAACGTGAGCACATTGGTGTTGGGAACTATTTTGCTTAAGTCCGTGAAGAAAAACCTACTGATTTAAGAAAAGCCATTAATAGCATCACTTCAACTCAAGTTTCTTGTAGATAACAGCAGCACTCATTAATGTGTGATTGAAATCACTGAAGAGATTCACACTGCATCAGTAATCAGTCTTTAAATAAAGCAGCATAACCTCAGAGATGAGCTGTCTGTCCTTCACTTAAACACAGGATCTACTCAAACACAACAGGAAGTTCACTGTTAGGTTTTACACTATTTGGCTGATTTTCTTCTTCTTGATTTTATGGTGAAATACTGGCAGCTGTGGTTGCAATAATCTACTGTTGTTTTTTACATTTTGCATTCGTAAATTAAATTAACTGTATATTTCTGTTTAAAATGCATTTCACAGAGTGTTTTTTTTTCTTCGTGTCACACATTTAACCCTTTTTAATTCCACAGTAAAATCCTCAGGTTTGAAGAGCACATGTGTGTCCACACTAAAGAGAGCTGAAGTGACACTGAAGCAGTGATGAAGTCAATCAGATAATTAAAGTTAGTTCACCCAAAACTCAAAATTATGTCATTAATAACTCACCCTCATGTCGTTCCAAACCAGTAAGACCTCTGTTCATGTACGGAACACAGCAGAAGCAATTGTCAACAATTCACTCAAGTCTGAGAGAGATTGTATTTGTTTTAGGAGGACAATACACCAGTATTTCGAGCAGTGAAGAGTGACTATTGATTTTAAATGCCAAATATTTAAATGATGTCACCTCATGGAAAGGAGACGGCTCAATATGAAGACCACCGTCAGGCCCACATCCCTGCCTCAAATTCATTACTTACTCAGAGTACTGAAACTGAGGAGAAAGCAGATCAAGTCTTTAGATGTCCGCTAGGTTTCTGTGAGCATCAGCATATCATAGTTATTCTCAGAGATGAAGTCCTGAAGAAACGTTCCTTTCCCAGATAAAGACCGAGTGTAGAGCAAAATTACTACATCGCTGCACATTCTTGTTAAGCACAGAGTCATCTCTGCTCTTTTCTAGTGGCTTTAACGATGATAAACTAACTCTTTGATGTAAATGTGTACAGGACTTCCATGTGCTTGATCTATGAGACCAGATGGAGTGGATAGAAGCAGGCAAGGAGCAGTTAATGTTCAGGAATCGTTTATGGCTGTTCTCGTTACTGCTCAGTATTGTACGGCACGGCTGTAGCATGCTTGTAGTGTAGCACACTTTAAAGCGGACGGGATTATTCACATGTGGTTATAGTTGTGCTGCCTCTACTGCTGAAACTCCTGAAAAACGTTCAGTCTGTGTCGCCCCATCAAGCTCTCGCTGGATCCGCTCCTCTGCTATCAACGAGAGGAACCTCTGTACTTCCTCAACAGACAACGAAACGCATGTGCTGGTTTCAGTCTAGTGTTCTGCTGTGTTTGTTCACAAGGTCTTAACTGGTTATCAACCACTCTAACCTAGTTAACCGTAATATTCTGGTCAACCTCTAAATCCTACTTTCTCAATCTGACTTTCAGAATATAATACTGGAGATGATAAAAATCAGATCTTAGTGACTTTGAACGTGTTACAATTTTACAATGAAAGAACTCTTTCTCTGTTTTATTTATTATTTATTATTTATTTTTTGGATGATTTTTGAAAGTGCAGTCCTGTCGTTACCACAGGTGTAATCAAGCGCTCCACAGATGATTTGGTCACTTCAGTAGACTGAGAGAGAGCGGAGGTCAAGCCGTATGTCTCTTCAGTCTCGTTCGCTCATGGGTTTGAGACCGAGCACACACACACACACACACACACACACACACACACTCCTGTCATGTGTTGTTTTCATGTGTTCAGATCCCAGCACTCATGACGTGTTCAGTTGTTGTACGAGTGTGTTGTGCTGCTCTTTCTCGAGAGAAACACACAGCTATGACAGCCCTCTACATTGTGGGTAAATCACTCATGACTAAATCTTCACTCTAATAATGTCTAATATAAATTGATGGCTAATGAATTCTCAGATTTTTTCTTTTATTAAAGTTCAGCACAGTGTGAGTCGGTGTGTGTCTCATGCGGTCAGCGCTCATATGCTCCGAGAACACACACTACACCTGAGATACTACACACACTGGTGTGTTCGGAGATATTCTGTTAATGTAGACTTATTATTAGGCTGGGCTGCTGTACATATTCACAAGTAGGCCTGTTTTCCAAGCAAATTAAAGGGATAGTTCACCAAAAAATTATGATTTACTCTCCCTGAAGTCATTCAAAGCCTCTTTGACTTTCTTCTGCTGAACACTAATGATGTTTTGAATCTCTCTTTTTTTGCCCATACACCTTGACATTGCTGGATGCATGAAGAACCTTTAATATCCATGTAACTATTTAGATTTGTAAAATCTTCAAATACATTTTTCTTGTAAGAACTGATTGCTGAAAAGTTATTTGTGAAGCCAGAGCTGATTGTTAAGTGTAAGCTGACCGTAGTCATTCTCTTGTAGGTGTAATATGAGTGTTAGTGGTGATCTCTGAGCAGAAGCAGATGAGGATCGTTAGCACACAAGACTTTATCCTCACATGCACTGAGGAGTACAGATCTCTTTTGATTGGTACTTTTTCTGTCTTCAGGACTATCCTCAACATGAAAGGAGTAATTCTGCTCCCGTCTGATGAGATTGAGCAGCAGTGATGTTCTCTGCTCGTCTCTGACAGGATCTTAGCAGAAATCTGAGATTTGCCAGCGTCAGCTCATGCTGTATCTGAGAAAACTAGCAGTGAGGAGACCTGGGATTACACCTGGATAATCAGATAAGCTCAGCCCCAGGCTTTTCTATGTTTAACCTACTTAATTACCATGTTCTGTAGTACTGATGGTGAAGTCCCATCAAGAAACACCACAGTAACACGCTGGGTGATATAACTTAAACTATTAAATCAGTGTTTACAGTCTTCTGACACTGTTCTGTTCTGATCCAAAAATAAATGAATACTGTTCTTGCTGAAGTGGCTTCAAACATTTGATCATCAACGCAAGACATAATATACAGTAAAAAAAGATTGTAATGCTTTCCACACAAATTAACACAAGGAAAAACATATTTGATAATATTCATTTTTATGCACCACTATTACAATTCATGTAATAAACAACAATAATTACGTTACTAAAACCTAAAATATGAAAAATGTTGCGTGATGGCACAGTTGAGTTGAGTTCAGTCTGATATAAAGCGGGTGCTTGCAGTGCTTATTATAGTTTATTACCTTTCTCTCGAGCACATGATTGTGATTGGAATAATTTTGTCTAAAATGATTCTGGTCTTCTACATAGCTGTACTAGTTTAATGTCTCTCGTATCTCACCTGTTTTGTTCACAGAAAATAATTAACACTCAATTCTATATTTAATGTCCATTTATTAGTTTATTTGGCAAGTTGTTTGGGTCCTGATCCCTTCGCCGGGTTCATTTTCCCATAGTAATTTTGGAGGAAATCTGTGCGTGGAAGGCAGCCCTTGGATTTAAATGTGGATGCTGTTTTTCTCTTGTGTTTCCATTTTGGCATCTAAATGAGTTTGGTTGCCTTCATTTTCATGCAAGACATCCTCGCCCAGCTGATTATCTCTGTCCAAGATTGAAAAATGCATGTGATTTGCAGAATGATGAGTAGTTGAATGCATCAGTGTGAGCAAGACTGCAGGTTTTGATGTGTTTGCTGAAGCGTGTGAGGAGAGCAGACGTGTCTCTGATCTGCCGGATCGTGTCACACTTTCTGTGTGGACACCAGTCACAGGAGACGCACACATCTTTATTCATGTCTCCCGAGGATGGCTATATATACACACCTTTCCATGCAGAAATAAAAGGCTCTCCGCAGAAAGAGGAGCTCAGTGAGGGCACAGACAATAATGATGCCCATTTTTAATGTTTTGAATAATGCAAAAGTGAGTCGTTAACGAGGTCTAGAACTAAAGCGTGGCAAACAGAGGATAAAAATAACCAGACACAGTGTAACAAGATAAAGGATTTACACCGAATCTGTTCACAGTGAAAGAATAATTTTTTTTTCTTTTTTTCTTTATATTTTGGTCATTGAATAGTAAATAAACTGTACACCCTTTTAAACCTAATGATGAAAACCACATAGCTTAACTCAACCCTTTGGATTATGTGCACAGTTGTGGAATTAATACAAATTAAAAGTGTAAAAGCTGAAAAATATATAATATGTAATGATGAAGAATGTAATGAAATCATATACACTGTATTAGGTAGACCTGCTCAAATTGCTTGGTAACACACATTGCTAATCCGCTAATCGCATGGGGCAGCTCAATGCAGTTAGGAATCGTGATGAAGTTCAGGCCGAGCATCAGAATGGGGAAGAAAGGCGATTTAGGAGACTTTGAACTAGGGCTGCTCGATTATGGCAAAATTATAATGACGATTATTTTGGTCAATATTGTAATCACATTATTTAACATGATTATGAGGGGGCCATATGACCAAAACTTTATATGAATGATACATATCGAATACTGTAAATAAGGTTGCTATGACATTTATATTGTAGCGACCAGCCGAATTACAAACAATCAAATAGTCCTTAAAAATATAGAAAATAATTAAACTGTCAGTATTAAAAAAGCAAAGGAAAATAAAAGATACAAATGAAACAAACTGTGCTTTAATGTTGGTTTTTTTTTTATGCAAGTCTCAAGCAGTATGATTATTTCATTTATTCACTATACTATTTATAATTAATGTCTCTTTTCTGTTTGGCTCTGGTTTTGTATTTATTGTAGTTTATATGAAAAGGTTAATGTAGTGTGATGCAGCCTACACTGTAAAAAAAATGTGCAGTTTAATAACGGTAATTTGCTGGCAGCAGGGTTCCAGTAAGGTACTGTTAATTTACAGCTTTCAACCTTAATTTACAACTCTTAATTTCTTAATGTTTTACTGTAATTCTACCATGGAAATTAACTCCACTCCCACTGCTTCAAACAGTTTGAGTTTAAAAACTAGCATTCATACAACGTTAGTACTCTGACCTTATTTCATTTGAGTCCACTGAGAAGAAATATTTCTTAATATAAAACTGCAAACACTTATAACAGTAAAGTAACCAAAAACATGACTTTTACTCAAATCACTGCAGTTCATTGTCAGCTATAACACACATGTATGTGCTGAAATACTTAACTCAGAGATCATCACTGAATCAGTGACTCATTCACTGTCTTTATATAAAGCAGCAGAAGATCAGTGTTTGTAGCTCATCATTGACTGAAGCACAGGTTCTAGTCTCCAGCACAATGGTGAACCACAAAACTACATTAAACTAACACATCTCTCTTGTTCAAACACACATTAATACAGTTGAGTTCAGTATTTACTCTCCTTATCAGAGTATGACTTTTCACAAATATTTTAGTCAAATTAACTTTTTTTTCATTTGGTAAATCTGACTTTTACATCTTACAGTATATTACTGTTTTTTTTTCCTTGACTTAACGGCAACAGTAAAAGAATACATCAAATCTCTGAAAATCTGATTAAACCGCTTCACCAGTTTCACATTCTAACCAGAATGACTTTATTTCTGTCAGATGTCTACAGAAGATGTTATTGAGAGTTTAGGTGTTTTTTTCACTTCAATGATGGAGATCAGTGTTTCTTTAGTTGAGCTCTTGAACCATGACTTATCAACACTAAGGTTATTTTTTTTTACCTGCTGTAACATTGAAGATTAAAAAAAGAATCACAGAAAACAAATATCTGGTGTTGTCAATTAAAAACAACCATCTTATTCATTTATTATATCTGATTCTGATTCTATCCAGTGTATCTTCTCTTACTGATACTAGAGCAGAAAAACGTTATAACAGACTTTAAAAAAGACATCATCCCCTAAAAAAAAAACAAAAAAACATTTAATTTAGACAGACAGAATCAGTGTATGAATCACAACAATGGTGAACGTCAACCAAATAAATAAACAGATCATTTCTGAACATCACAATACGTGCGAATAAAACTCAAGACAAAAATACTAGTACAGAGTAAGAATTCAAGAAAATGAGTGAACAATTCAGCAGCATAATTTATTTATGTGGCAATGCATGCTGGGAGTCATGAATGAGTTTGGTCCTGTGCTGGTACCCAGCATGCATTGTGTCATGAAGCTTTTGATTGTAACATTGTTGAGATTTATATGCTGGTTGTTGATATCTCTCTTTGAGTGAAAAAGAAAGCTGTTTTTTAATCCTTATATTCTGGTTATCACATCACTGATCAATCTTATACTGTAAATCAAAAGAAAAAAGGATGGGCAGTATGTCAAATGTTAGTCATAATATTGATTTTGATGATGATGTAAAATTTGAAAATATTGTGAGTATCAAATATTTCAAATTCAAGCATATTTTCCCAAAAGAACGCGCCGAACATCCAGAAAACAGAACATGTTACTGCGGACCGCTCTACGCGCCTCTACTACGTGAACTATCATGAGTGCGGTTGCCAGATATCAAGAGTTCAAATCTGCAAATCAGAGCTTTGCAGTTACATAGATACATTTTTCTTCCTGGTGTTTTGCTTATTTTATGCAATCTATGAAGCATGCGCTCACAAACGCTCTCTCCTCATTGTGGGAACGCCGACGCCGATGATCTGAAACAAACACTAACAAGCTGGAGTTTAGCATCTGAATGAAAGCGTCATTCAGCCGGTCTGTGTTTTGTCATGAGATCTCTACTGTATCGTTTGTGATTGTGGTCACAACTCAATCGCTGAAATCCACTTTATGAAATTAAACTTCTATTTTAATTCATTTTATGCAGTAATAAACAATCATGTAAACACTGCAGGGGCCCGTTTCACTAAAGAGGTTCAACCAACTCTGAGTTTAAACTTGAACTCTGAGTTGACTTACCCTGAGATGGGAAACTCTGAGTTTTCGTTACAGAACAGCTGAAATGAGTTTGTTTAATCAACTCTAAATTGAGTTAAGCGCATGCACCACAACTATAAAAAGCCATTATCAATGGAGCGCTGATATTACAATTCACCATGGCAACAGCAAAACATTAAATTAATGAACTAATAGCTAATCATTTTATGGTATAATTTTATGGTACATCAGGAAGATTACTAACAAGAAGATTTTTTTGGATAAATCGGGCCACACCCATCGATTGTTCAGGAGTACAAATCAGGCTAAAATCTTCAAGTGTGTGGCTAGCCTAAACTAATCCATCTGGTCTCAACCGAGTGCCCTGTGCTGATTTGGTAATGATCAATCAACCAAAAATTAGCAGACGGGGTCCAACGAGTGTCAAAAGTGCAGAACATACCACAAAACTGAGCAACAGCATGACTTGATCGCTGACCATCAGCTTGGTTTGTCACGCCCTTAAAAACAACTTATTTTTTATGCTAGGTTCATTTTTTTTTGTTAGGTAATAGTTTATCAAGCATATATAATAGTATCACATAAAACACAAGAGCTGCAGTTCTAATGGGTTAAAGTCTGGGACACTGAAGTTTTCGGAACATCCATTGGCAGAGAATCTCTAAGTGAGTCCCTGACTTTCTATAGCCCGTGTTTTTCTCCTGTAATAGATGAGTTGTTCTGAGTCAAATCCCTAAGCTGACGGGGACACGATTTGCATAGAACTCACATTAATGTGTGTATCTGTGAAGAATTGCGGATGAGAGCGGGTTTTGGGGATCTCAGGAAAAGTGGATGTGTTGACATAAGCTTCTCCTCTCAACCCTAAATACCTGAACAAAGCTGGGGAACAGGAGGAGTTTAGGGAGGTTTGGTGGCGTTTATTGACAGAAGATGCATAAGAAGGGTGAGCGTAAGAGCTGGCGATCTGAACTAATCCCTGCTCTCTGAGGGCCGGACCTGACGGATGAAAACACTCTGATCTGAGGCGCATGAGGTCACCTAAGCCCTGATTAAACAAACAAAACTTCAGCACTTCTGCTACTTTTTGGCTGTTTAGCTGACAGAAAATAGTTTTTTTTTTTTCTTGAAGAAGCAAAGTCACGGTGGTTTAGTGATGAATGAACTAATGCGGATGGAGAAAACTTGTTTTCTCTTAACGTTAAGGCTTTCTTTGTCAGCGTTTGACAGGAAGTTTGCAGTCTGGCTCCAGGCTTGACACACTAGAGTTGATCCTGAGAATACACTGATCGTAAACATAGATGATGCTTCGCAAGGTCATAGAAGTAAAAACACTAGGCTTACTGGCAAATGACATAGCGAAAAAGCACTATACCTTCCAACCAAACATTTGAGAATTTTGACCGAGGCATGTTGACCAATGAAAGCTTCATAGACAGGCCTAATTGCACTTGTCCTGATGTTCACGGCTCATTCCACATCTGAAATAAACGCCCCTACTGTAGCAGAGGAAGTTCTGTCCTGTGTCGGTCTTTGATGGATGAGCAGCCTCCCTGTTAGAGCAAAATAATCCTGCATGTGGTTATTGAAAAGTGTTCAGAATTTCAAAACCGGGTGGAAGACAAGCAGCTCTCTTCATCTCAGGGAAAAGTCATTCATCCTTCACAAATCATCAAACCAGGTCTCCGGGCTTCACATCACAGCTTGCTAACTGTGTTTATGAGTATGTCAGAATGCGTCGCAGTCACTTTATTGTGCAGCCAGGCGCAAGGCTTCCTCAGACCCCCTGCTGCAAGACATCCACAAAGTCAGCGTTTGACATTTTCAGGGGCGTCGGGTTGCATAACCAGGCACTTTAATACTGCATTTTTTTTTTGTTTGATCTCTTCTCTTCAGTATGCGCTGCAGACCTGCACTGTTCACTAACTCAAGCACAACTCAACACATTGATGAATTCTCTATCATCTGTGGTCATGCCGCCTGGATGAAATGCTGCTGGGTTTGGGCAGTCCTCCAGCTTTGGCCACATGATGTTTCGTAGCAGGGTCTCACTAATCTGCAGCTCATGTAGGGCAGAGTTCCTCAGAATTATGTATCTGCGGCGGTGGAGCACTGCCCTGCAAACACAAGAGGCTGTGGCTTTGATTCCCACGAACACATGCAGTCACACAATGTCACAGTTCAATAATGAATTTGTAGTACTAACCCTGACTACAACACCTTGTTTCCTTTTCAAGTGTCCTGACAGTGTTGTCATATTAAAAGTATTCAGTTCAATTCAATTCAATTCAAGTTTATTTGTATAGAGCTTTTTACGATACAAATCCTTGCAAAGCAACTTTATAGAAAATTAAGCTTCTACAATATTTAGTTGTAGCTTATAATTGGTGACTGTCAGTTTGTGTACGTATGACAGGATTTTTCTGAAAAATTAATACGAGATGTAGTCATCCAGACGATGAACATTATTAACAGCTGTTATCATATGATGCAGTCACACTTGTAGCAATATTTGTTAGTTCTGTTGGTTGATTCAGGGTTAGCATCATCTGAGGTCCTCTGAGGGTCAGCATCATCTCTTCTCAGGTGTTCTGGATCCAGACTGGAGCTTGTGTAAATCCTAGTTACCACGGATGAAGATCCCAGCAGAAACAGAGAAACACATAGAGACATCATTAGCATAGCTGCTGATCCAACAGAGTTAAATTAATTCATTTAACCAAAGATAAAGAATAAGAATGCGCATTTGATCAGATGCAACTACACTCACAATTTAAGAGATACATTATTCAAATGTTTGGCGAAAGAGATGTGTTTTTAATCTAGTTTTAAACCGAGAGAGTGTGTCTGAACCCCGAACATTATCAGGAAGGCTATTCCAGAGTTTGGGAGCCAAATGTGAGAAAGCTCTACCTCCTTTAGTGGACTTTGCTATCCTAGGAACGACCAAAAGTCCAGCGTTTTGTGACCTTAGGGTGCGTGATGGGTTGTAGCGTGGTAGAAGGCTAGTTAGGTACGCTGGAGCTAAACCATTTAGGGCCTTATAGGTAAGTAATGATAATTTGTAACTGATACGGAACTTAATCGGTAGCCAGTGCAGAGACTGTAAAATTGGGGTAATATGATCATATTTTCTTGAGCTGGTAAGGACTCTAGCTGCTGCATTTTGGACGACCTGTAGCTTGTTTATTGACGAAGCAGGACAACCACCTAGAAGTGCATTACAATAGTCCAGTCTAGAGGTCATGAATGCATGAACTAGCTTTTCTGCATCAGAAACAGATAACATGTTTCATAGCTTGGCAATGTTTCTAAGATGGAAGAATGCAGTTTTTGTAACATTGGAAATATGATTTTCAAAAGACAAGTTGCTGTCTAATATAACACCCAGATTTCTGACTGTAGATCCGTCTAGTTGCAGATTGTAATCTACAAGATTCTGTGCAGTGTTTTTTGGTCCAATAATTAATATCTCTGTCTTATCCGAATTTAATTGGAGAAAATTATTGGTCATCAAATCTTTTTACATTTTTTAACTATTCTGTTATCTTAGATAAATTCATAATAAGTTTCATCTTGTCTCATTGAGATATATAACTGAGTATCATCAGCATAATATAGTGGAAACTAATCCCGTATTTTCTAATAATATTACCAAGGGGCAACATGTATATTGAAAATAGAAGTGGACCTAGGACGGATCCTTGTGGCACTCCATATTTTACTGATGATAAATAAGATGACTCCCCATTTAAGTAAACAAAATTGTAGTGATCGGAAAGGTAGGATCTAAACCATCTTAGAGCCTGCCCTTGAATACCTGTATAGTTTTGTAATCGTTCTATGAGTATGTCATGATCTATGGTGTCGAACGCAGCACTAAGATCAAGTAAGACTAGAAATAAGATGCTGCCTTGATCTGACACAAGTATGAAGTATTTGAATCCATACTGCCATTCTTTGGAAATTACATCAGTTTTTTTCTATTCATCCTTTCTTCTGAAAAAAAGAAGAGTGATATTGCAAAAGGCTGCTACTGCTCCTAGAGCTTGATAAGATGCATGGAAATTGCTTGCATGAGTTTCAAAATAAAGGCACATCCTAAAATATGCATCTTTACACCTAAATAAATAATAAAATAATAAAATGCTTGGTGTGCACAGCAGTTTTCCATCTTCATATCTAGATCCATTTTCACACATTCGTTACAGTGAATAACTATGTAGAGCTTTCCAGCATGCAGAACATGTGGAAATTATTCAAGTGCACAACACCAACAATCCTACGCAGTATTTCAGGCCTCGTCTCTGTCTCTCCCTTTAGTTCATTTTCTTCTCATAAGCTTTGTTTATGACAGGACTGCAGTTATCTTACAGAGGTGAAATTCATTTCACAAACCCATTGGCTTTAAAAGTGCACGTCACCAGCGGTACAGATCTGGACAGCATGTGGCTTCATTGTGGATAAAATAATTCAGCAAGGGCATCAGAACGCGTCTGTGATTCAGCTACTGTGAAAGGATTGCGCAGCAGTGGATGAGGCATGTTGTTCTGGTAAATAATGCTGGATGTTCCTCATTATTTTCTGTTTCTCCACACTATTCTGCTTCTTCATTTAGATCAGCCTGAGATGACCAGCACATCTCAATTCATCCCTTATCTAACTTTGTTTCAGACTTTTTTTATTCTTTTTCTTGTAAGAGGATAGATTCTGAAGAAACTTCATGCAGGTCTTTTCAGTATAGCATCATTTCATACTGACAGCAGAGGACTCAATGTCAAGGATTGATATATATATGTATGTATGTATATATGTATTCCTGTGTCCTACTAAAACAACTAAAAAATATATGTAAAAGAGAAAGTTGAATTTAAATCCCAATTTACTGACTACTGCTTGACTAAAGATCTTTCATAGCTTCTCATTTTGTGTTTTACACAAAAAAATAAAAAAATAATAGCATGCAGATTTGAATGACGTCACAAATCTGACTTGTGATCCAGCCTGAAGTCTTAAATCAGACTGTGATTGTTTGCTTTGGCCAGAGGAGAACTGTGGCTGGCTTATGCCTAGTTCACACTACAGGATTTTAAGCCCGATTTGCAGGTTTAAGAGCTCGCTGACAGGTCAGGAGATACAGCTGTAGACATAGACACATAAAGTCCTTTAGTTGAGAGTCCTTTAGATGAGCAAGTAGCTAGCTTGAGTTCAACTCCCAGTGAAGACGGTCTCCATGTGAGCTCGGGATGACTTCAAGAAACCCCTTCACCATTCAATCCTTCCAAGCGCTCACTCCGGAGGGTATACCCTGTGAAGGCATTAGGGCATGGGTGAGCCCTTCTGAATGAAATGCAGGGTGTATGGTTCTCCTCTACCAAATGAAATGATTTATCTTTGGTGGCCAAGCATGTATGTCCTCAAGCTGCTCCTAGTGGTACTACAGTATTGTTCAAAATAATAGCAGTACAATGTGACTAACCAGAATAATCAAGGAATTTCGTATATTTTTTTATTGCTACGTGGCAAACAAGTTACCAGTAGGTTCAGTAGATTCTCAGAAAACAAACGAGACCCAGCATTCATGATATGCACGCTCTTAAGGCTGTGCAATTGGGCAATTAGTTGAATTAGTTGAAAGGGATGTGTTCAAAAAAATAGCAGTGTGGCATTCAATCACTGAGGTCATCAATTTTGTGAAGAAACAGGTGTGAATCAGGTGGCCCCTATTTAAGGATGAAGCCAACACTTGTTGAACATGCATTTGAAAGCTGAGGAAAATGGGTCGTTCAAGACATTGTTCAGAAGAACAGCGTACTTTGATTAAAAAGTTGATTAGAGAGGGGAAAACCTATAAAGAGGTGCAAAAAATGATAGGCTGTTCAGCTAAAATGATCTCCAGTGCCTTAAAATGGAGAGCAAAACCAGAGAGACGTGGAAGAAAACGGAAGACAACCATCAAAATGGATAGAAGAATAACCAGAATGGCAAAGGCTCAGCCAATGATCACCTCCAGGATGATCAAAGACAGTCTGGAGTTACCTGTAAGTACTGTGACAGTTAGAAGACGTCTGTGTGAAGCTAATCTATTTTCAAGAATCCCCCGCAAAGTCCCTCTGTTAAAAAAAAGGCATGTGCAGAAGAGGTTACAATTTGCCAAAGAACACATCAACTGGCCTAAAGAGAAATGGAGGAACATTTTGTGGACTGATGAGAGTAAAATTGTTCTTTTTGGGTCCAAGGGCCACAGGCAGTTTGTGAGACGACCCCCAAACTCTGAATTCAAGCCACAGTACACAGTGAAGACAGTGAAGCATGGAGGTGCAAGCATCATGATATGGGCATGTTTCTCCTACTATGGTGTTGGGCCTATTTATCGCATACCAGGGATCATGGATCAGTTTGCATATGTTAAAATACTTGAAGAGGTCATGTTGCCCTATGCTGAAGAGGACATGCCCTTGAAATGGTTGTTTCAACAAGACAATGACCCAAAACACACTAGTAAACGGGCAAAGTCTTGGTTCCAAACCAACAAAATTAATGTTATGGAGTGGCCAGCCCAAACTCCAGACCTTAATCCAATTGAGAACTTGTGGGGTGATATCAAAAATGCTGTTTCTGAAGCAAAACCAAGAAATGTGAATGAATTGTGGAATGTTGTTAAAGAATCATGGAGTGGAATAACAGCTGAGAGGTGCCACAAGTTGGTTGACTCCATGCCACACAGATGTCAAGCAGTTGTAAAAAACTGTGGTCATACAACTAAATATTAGTTTAGTGATTCACAGGATTGCTAAATCCCAGAAAAAAAAAATGTTTGTACAAAATAGTTTTGAGTTTGTACAGTCAAAGGTAGACACTGCTATTTTTTTGAACACACCCCTTTCAACTAATTCAACTAATTGCCCAATTGCACAGCCTTAAGAGCGTGCATATCATGAATGCTGGGTCTTGTTTGTTTTCTGAGAATCTACTGAACCTACTGGTAACTTGTTTGCCACGTAGCAATAAAAAATATACTAAAAACCTTGATTATTCTGGTTAGTCACATTGTACTGCTATTATTTTGAACAATACTGTACATGTGACCTAAATACATCACACTATGAAATCAACAAGAAAAGTGGAGCAAAACTACTATATTAAACCAAGTAAAGTTTTGTACATTACAATGTAGTGTGAGGTGTTGTGATGAACTACAGCCATTGAAAGAGGAAGGCATGGGTGGAGGTCAGCAGAAGAAAAACAGCAGCAGCAACATGGCCTTAAGAAAGGTTTGGACACAAGAAATGTAGAAAAGTTTCAGAACAAATCATCACACAAACAGCTTGCACCACAAATTATGGTAACACTTTCTATGAAAGTATTTATCATACATTATAAGAGTTTTCTTAAGGCATTATAATGAATGGATAATACATTATCAAAACCTTATAATATATCATCTCATGAATAATCATAACAACAATTATAATACATCATAATACTAACGTATTTGTGGTTATAAGTTTAAGAGTATGATTATTTCTAACACAATGAACACTATATTAACTCTCCTTCATGTACAGTATAATGGACTGGATCATATCTTCACATTGTTTAAGATCTGTACAGTATCTTCTACAGCTTGTGATGGTTAGATGTCGAGTGATATAAGAGTGTTTCTCTGGAGCTAATGATAATTAACTGATGTGAGATTAATACTCCAACTGAAAAAACAAACAGTGTTTTATATGATTCCCTTAATCAATCGACTATAAGCAGCTTTATAACTACATGCCAACTAACTCTCATTAGAGTATTAATATGCTCAAGATTGGATGAATCTAGTTTGGTAGAATAAGCTGACGTACTTGTAAAGACACTTATATTCAGTTTATCTGTTGGTTGATCATCATATTAAAGTGTTAGCTTATATTTACAGCAGCAGACATGCTAATACTCTACTGACCGCTAGTTGACATGTAGTTAAAGAGTTAATTATCAACAGCTGTCTGAAGGGTACCATCAAAATAATCAAACTATTACAATAAAAATAGTTCAAATAGATCATCTGATCTGATATCTGATCTTAGGGCAGTTTGAGAGATTATTATTATTATCATTATTACTAATAAAGTAGTAGAGTAGCATCAGAAAAAATGTGAAGTTATGAGACTTATAATACATTATAACTATGAGAAATATAATCCATTGTTAAAGTGGATGCAACGTGTTCATTGTGTTATAAATCATCATACTCTTAAAAGCTATAACCACAAATAAGAAAATATTATCATATATTAAAACTGATATTATGAATATTCATGAGATTATATAACATTATTATTATTATTAATATATAACAAATTAATTATTATTAAGGTTTTTCTATAATGCATTATGCATTCATTATATAATGGCTTAAGAAAACTCTTATAATCTATTATAAATACGGGCTTCATAGAAAGTGTTACCCACATTTCTTACCGATGTCCACTTTTTAAATAAACAACTCCATTCTGGCAGCGAGAACAATCCGGAACTAAATGAAGATTAATGTTGAATATGATGTGTTTATTGAACCAATAATATAAGAGTAAATGGAGAGTCCGCGAGAGCCTGTGATTGGCTACAAGAAGCTGGTGGACCCGCCCTCTCCCTCACGCTTGAGAAACTCCGCTGGTAAGAGAATACTGCCGAAAGACGGAGCTGTACATATCGGTGTATTTCGGGAACTTTTTACTCCACATGCACAAAAAGTCATGTAGACATTTGCAACAGTTTGTTTTTTCACACATACAGATTGGTTCCATGCATTTGATCCATTTTGCAGTTCTTTAAACTTGTTTTCGCTTGCAAATCACTGTTCACTGGCTTGCAGTGCTTTTGACCGTATTTAGGAAAAAAAACTATATTAACAATATATTAAAAGACAGTATTCAGTAATACTTAGTTGACTGCATTCACACTATTAGAATAAAACAAATTGAGTTGAACTGAACTGATTAATGTCTCTGTTAACTTCTGCAGAGCTGCTTTATAGCTGAACTGAACTCATTTCATAATTGATGACATTTACATAATTATTGAACACTTGAGCTGAATAATTACACGATTGTCTTTGTAGTGCTTCTTTAAGCTTGCCACCTATATAAATAAAGGTTGCTTGACATGAGGGTGAATAAATGATAGCAGTAAATGTTATCTTTGGCTGAATGACTCCTCTCACAGTCCATTTAGAAATGAGAGATGTGAGCGTGCTGGAGCATGAAGCGTTTCGCAGCTGAAGCACACTCCTCTAGTGTCAGATCATGATTTCAGACCTGCTGTGGTATTTTGTCTCCCATTTCCAGCGGACAGGATTGTGTATCAGGTTGATGAATTGAACCTCATGAATCTGGCAGTAATTTATATGGTTAGCGTTTCCTTTAGAGCCATCACAATCTAATTAGCACATTGCAAGTAGATGCCACTTAAAGCTGGTTAATGTTGTGCAGTCATTTTTTTTTTTAAAACAAGTTTTTACAAATAGTTTTTTTGAATGAGTTCTGGAACAACAACACACTGAAGGATGACATATTAAATTAATATTTAACTAGCAATGCACCAAACAATCCAGTTTCTCACTACAAGTTATTTGCAGTGTTGGGTAGCAGAACCACATAAAAGTGATTATTATAATAAGCGCAACAGCAAACACAACGAAGCTAACATGAACAAACATAGATACCATATGATATAGGTAAGCAACATCACATGACCAAGAGTCATGTTTTCCTGACTATCAGCACGATTGCAAATGTGACGTAGATTTTATACAACAGTAGTAGATAATGTCAATTGACTGACATTTCAGACACGTTCTGGCCGTTTTCGAGTTTTGATAGATTGCATGGGTCATATGGAAATAAGCTGCATCTGTGTTCTTTAATTGTCAGTATCTGATTACCTATAATGCTAACCTGCATCACAAATATCAATTAATTAATATCAATAAACATAATTTGGCTAGATTTGATGTTTATTTTATCTGATGCAATAATTCTGGTATTATGTCTAGGGGTGAATTCAGGTTAATTGTGTCATTTTTCCCAGTTATCTCAAAGTGTCCCAGTTTACCTGAATTTATCTGCTGCTGTGACATCTGACTGACTGCTGTCACTTTAAGACGTAATGCACAGCTCTAATATACTGGCTTGCATTAGATTAGATTTATTTTAACTAAAGACAAAACCAGCCATCAGCATGCGAGGGCTGAACTCAATTCTTTTTCCTAGCTTCATTCCTTATTTTCTTATTCATACATGAGTTAATGGAGCACACTTGTGGTTTGCTGTTGCTGCTTGTACATGAGCGGGTCTGTGGAGCCAGAAGCCATTCGTCGCTGTTCTCATCCCAGCTTCTTCAGTGCGTGAGAGTCTTAGCGGCGCTCTACACCTGCCCACGGGCCGTATGGCTGCTGTGAGCTGGCCAAGAACCTGCTGCGCACGCACGTCTTTGCATATCTCTGCTGACAAACGTGTCCAGCCATCTGCCGCTGCATATGGAAATCTTTTGAAGCTCTGACAGGAGTCATGAATCAAAGCTTGTACTGTTTACTTACCTAGGTATCTCGGCATATGAAATACCAAGTGTGTGCACTTTCTTTTGTTTTTGCCAATGGATGCCTTTTATAGAGATATATGGGATGCTTCACATGAAACATGTCTATAATGCCTGGAGTTCTCCATCTGTTAGAATTCCCTTTTATCTCAATGGTGGTTGCTCAGCTGGTGCAGTACTGCCTTGGGAGTGGGAGGGGCCTCTGGAATCATGTTACAACAAACAGTTTCTGAAACTGGATGCAAAGTGCAGTTTTCCTGTGCCAGTAGTGACTGACACATTTATTGTGCCATAATCTTTTCAACTCTGCATGTATAAAATTGCTCAAATATCAATGTAGAGAAGATAAACCTCAAAAAGAGAGCGCTCTTTGTGATTTCTGAGTCTGACAGTTATTCATGATGATTCTGTCTGCGTTCACCCAAATAGTTTTAAAACACTCTATATCAATATAATGGTTGCAACTCACCTGATAATGCATAAAATAAAGACTCTTAATATTACTTATGTCCTTTTAACTCAAGAAGCATTGGTACATCTGATTTAATTAATTTAGCAAAATTTAGAATCTTTTTTTTTTAGCCAGTTAACAGAAATACTTGTTAATAACAACAATTAGGTGACAATTTTCAGTTTTTTAAACAGTAGGCTGCACATGTACCAATTTAAACTGGTATCGTAATATAATTTGAAACATTTTTGCATTGTCTTAGCTTTGATTATTAACTTACTGTAATATGAAGCTGATGATTTAGCTGGAAGTTTCTTTCTACACTTTCTCACTGAGGACTAATAGTCTCTGAGGATCCCAGAAGTACCCCTACTGTGACACTCCTCCTCCACTTGATTTTATCCTTCATTTGTTTAGTAGATTGTGAAAAACTAGTGTTGAATACTGAAATGGAGGCAAATCTGGGTCGAGTTTACGAACACATTGATCCGGGAGAAAAATATTCAAGTGTTATCATTGTGTTGTGAGTGAGGTGTGAGACACCAGCATCCCACATCAGAATCAACGACCAGGCATCTGAACAGTTTTTCCGTCCGTAGGTTTCATTCAGGGGAAATCAAATGAAATCCAATTGGCAGCTTCTCTGAATACATCTGTGATATGTAAGAGATAATGTTCATCCAGCCGGTTGTTCTCACACAATAAACCCCGTCAGGGTGATCAGGATCCCGATGCACATTATCCCACTTATTGCATGGCTACTTGCCACATAAGTAAATAATTAGACGCAAAATATTGATTTGAGTTGAAATATTTGAACGCAAAGCTACCGTCAAGACAGGAGTTGAGAGCAAGCGGCAAATTAAATAAATTAAAAACTAAACTGACATTTAAGGAAAACGGTGCAGTCAAATCATGTATTACACAACATTTCACCACAAAATAATTAAGGCAATATAATAATTAAGACAAAAATGTTTTAAAATCTTACCAATTTGTTAGTTCTCTTATAATCCATTATAGCGTACAAAACAATCATAGCAAAATGGCAGCAGGTGCATTTTGAAACGAGAGCGAGTCCGCAATACCAGGATGATATAACTAAACTATTGTACACCATTTTGAATCAAGTTTTAATATTTTATAAGCTAAACAAATGCAAAGCTTCCACCAAGAAAAAACTGACCAATCAGAATCAAGTATTCCCCAGAGCCCTGTAATAATTCATGTTACAGTATGCATTTTTGTGTGTCAGAAATGCTACAAGACATACAGCATGTTTGTCCACAGTTGTATTGCACTTTAATTGCTCAATTTTAATATATATAATCTTTTAATATATACACTCCCAAGTTTCAATGGGTCAAAGGTGCATGTTCTGCAGGAACATAGTAATATGTCACTTTTCATTTATTTTTCTTCTAAATTTAATGATTTATTTAAGATCCTATTAGTTACTGTTCTTATTTATAAAACAAAACAAATAATTTGATATTCAGTATTTCCAAATAACTTTTTTTTAATGGAAACATGCCCATAACCTTCAATACATAACATTTACAGAGTGTAGAATAAATAATTGAGATGTAAATTATGCAGATTACATAGAAAATATAATAGAAAAGCTTCTCTCATGAGCATGAAATATCACAAGCGCGCTGACCCACATGAAACACTGCTATATCAAACCTCTTTGAAGCAGTTCATGTAAAACTGATGTTCATTTTGGAGCCTGGTTTGGGAGCACAAACTGCATCCTTCATACGGCTGATTTTTCTGCTTGTTTTCTGATGGACAGCTAGCTGGTTTGATTGGTCTTTCTGCCTTAAACCACCGCTGTCAGGAATATCTGCGTGAGAGAGACTGAGACTGAGAGCATGAGTCTCCTCCAAAATTCATGACAGTAGGCAAGCCTGAGTAAAACAACTAAAATGTGGAAGACTGTGAATGTGATTGTGAACGTGGATATCATTTTTTTATGCAATTTGACTTGACTTGTAATAGATCTTTTCTAATCTACAAACTATCAACTAAACTTTTGTTTATTTAAAGCATGTTTTGAAATAATGTGTAATCATTACAGAATGTTTTCCTTTTTAAAGGTCCCATATTGTCAAAGTTTACATTTCCTGTTTTTTTCACGATAACTGAGGTCTGGGGACTATGCACACAGCCTGCTTAAAGTAGCTGAGATTTTTCACAAACCATTGTGACTTCCGTAAAAAGTTGATGTCAAAACTACACAGTCACCTCCTTCAGTAACCACCCTGAGCTCCGCCCACCGTCCCACTCTCCTTCAGTCAACACCCTGAGCTCCGCCCACCGTCCCATTCAACTTCAGTCAACCACCCTGAGCTCCGCCCACCTTTCCACTCTCCTTCAGTCACCACCTTGAGCTCCGCCCACCATCCCACTCAACTTCAGTCACCACCTGAGTACCGCCCACCTTCCCACTCTCCTTCAGTCACCACCCTGAGCTCCGACCACCGTACTTCAGTCACCACCTGAGTACCGCCCACCTTCCCACACTCCTTCAGTCACCACCCTGAGCTCCAACCACCATCCCACTCACCTTCAGTCACCACCTGAGTCCCGCCCACCTTCCCACTCAACTTCAGTCACCCCCTGAGTACCGCCCACCTTCCCACTCAACTTCAGTCACCCCCTGAGTACCGCCCACCGTCCCACTCTCCTTCAGTCACCACCCCAGCTCCGCCCACCGTCCCACTCTCCTTCAGTCAACTACTGAGCTCCGCCCACCGTCCCACTCACCTTCAGTCAACACCCGAGCTCCGCCCATCATCCCACTCTCCTTCAGTCACCACCCTGAGCTCTGACCTCGGTCCCACTCTCCTTCAGTCATCACCCTGAGCTCTGACCTCGGTCCCACTCTCCTTCAGTCATCACCCTGAGCTCCGCCCACTGTCCCACTCAACTTCAGTCAACCAACCTGAGCTCCGCCCACCTTCCCACTCTCCTTCAGTCACCACTTTGAGCTCCGCCCACCATCCCACTCAACTTAAGTCACCACCTGAGCTCCGCCCACCGTCCCACTCTCCTTCAGTTAGCACTCCGAGCTCCGTCCACCATCCCACTCTCCTTCAGTCACCACCTTGAGCTCCGCCCACCATCCCACTCAACTTCAGTCACCACCTGAGTACCGCCCACTGTCCCACTCTCCTTCAGTCACCACCCTGAGCTCCGACCACCGTACTTCAGTCACCACCTGAGTACCGCCCACCTTCCCACGCTCGTTCAGTCACCACCCTGAGCTCCAACCACCATCCCACTCACCTTCAGTCACCACCTGAGCTCCGCCCACCGTCCCACTCACTTTCAGTCAACACCCGAGCTCCACCCATCGTCCCACTCTACTTCAGTCAACACCAGACCACCGCTCACCGTCCCATTTTCCCTCGGTCACTATCCGAGTTCCGCACACCGTCCCACTCTCCTTCAGTCACCACCCGAGCTCCACCCACCGTTCCACTCTCCTTCAGTCAACTAACGAGCTCCGCCCACCGTCCCACTCACTTTCAGTCAACACCCGAGCTCCTCCCATCGTTCCACTCTACTTCAGTCAACACCAGACCACCGCTCACCGTCCCATTTTCCCTCGGTCACTATCCAAGTTCCGCCCACCGTCCCACTCTCCTTCAGTCACCACCCTGAGCTCTGACCTCCATCCCACTCTCCTTCAGTCACCACCCTGAGCTCTGACCTTGGTCCCACTCTCCTTCAGTCATCACCTGGAGCTCCGCCCACTGTCCCACTCAACTTTAGTCAACCAACCTGAGCTCCGCCCACCTTCCCACTCTCCTTCAGTCACCACCTGAGCTCCGCCCACCGTCCCACTCTCCTTCAGTTACCACTCCGAGCTCCGTCCACCATCCCACTCTCCTTCAGTCACCACCTGAGTACCGCCCCACCGTCCCACTCTCCTTCAGTCACCACCCGAGCACCGCTCACCGTCCCATTTTCCTTCAGTCACTACCCGAGTTCCGCCCACTGTCCCACTCTCCTTCAGTCACCACCCGAGCTCCACCCACCGTTCCACTCTCCTTCAGTCAACTACCGAGCTCCGCTTACCGTCCCACTCACCTTCAGTCTACACCCGAGCTCCGCCAATCGTCCCACTCTACTTAAGTCACCACCCGAGCACCGCTCAACGTCCCAGTCTCCTTCAGTCACCACTCCGAGCTCCCATTCAACTTCTGTCAACCACCCTGATCACCGCCCACCTTTCCACTCTCCTTCAGTCACCACCCTGAGCTCTGACCTCCATCCTACTATCCTTCAGTCACCACCCTGAGCTCCGCCCACCATCCCACTTAACTTTAGTCACCATCTGAGTACCGCCCACCTTCCCACTCTCCTTCAGTCACCACCCTGAGCTCCGCCCACCGTCCCACTCAACTTCAGTCACCACCTGAGTACCACCCACCTTCCCACTCTCCTTCAGTCACCACCTTGAGCTCTGCCCACCATCCCACTCAACTTCAGTCACCACCTGAGTACCGCCCACCTTCCCACTCTCCTTCAGTCACCACCCTGAGCTCCGACCACCGTACTTCAGTCACCACCTGAGTACCGCCCACCTTCCCACTCTCCTTCAGTCACCACCCTGAGCTCCAACCACCATCCCACTCACCTTCAGCCACCACCTGAGTCCCGCCCACCTTCCCACTCAACTTCAGTCACCACCTGAGTACCGCCCACCGTCCCACTCTCCTTCAGTCACCACCCGAGCTCCGCCCACCATCCCACTCACCTTCGGTCAATACCCGAGCTCCGCCCACCGTACCACTCTACTTCAGTCAACACCAGAGCACCTTCCCACTCTCCTTCAGTCACCACCCTGAGCTCCAACCACCATTCCACTCACCTTCAGCCACCACCTGAGTCCCGCCCACCTTCCCACTCAACTTCAGTCACCACCTGAGTACCGCCC
The DNA here is from genome assembly GCF_003368295.1 of Carassius auratus. Classification (NCBI taxonomy): domain Eukaryota; kingdom Metazoa; phylum Chordata; class Actinopteri; order Cypriniformes; family Cyprinidae; genus Carassius; species Carassius auratus. The sequence continues at coordinate 18,478,673 of NC_039287.1, read as the reverse complement.
ACCGTCCCACTCTCCTTCAGTCACCACCCGAGCTCCGCCCACCGTCCCACTCACCTTCAGTCACCACCCGAGCTCCGCCCACCGTCCCACTCACCTTCAGTCAACACCCGAGCTCCGCCCACCATCCCACTCACCTTCAGCCACCACCTGAGTCCCGCCCACCTTCCCACTCAACTTCAGTCACCACCTGAGTACCGCCCACCGTCCCACTCTCCTTCAGTCACCACCCAAGCTCCGCCCACCGTCCCACTCACCTTCAGTCACCACCCGAGCTCCGCCTACCGTCCCACTCTACTTCAGTCAACACCAGAGCACCGCCCACCGTCCCATGCTCCTTCAGTCACCACTCTGAGCTCCGTCCACTCTCCCACTCTCCTTCAGTCACCACCCGAGCTCTGACCACCGTCCCACTCTCCTTCAGTCACCACTCCGAGCTCCGCCCACCGTCCCACTCTCCTTCAGTCACCACCCGAGCTCCGCCCACCATTCCACTCTCCTTCAGTCAACTACCAAGCTCCGCCCACTGTCCCACTCTCCTTCAGTCACCACTCCGAGCTCCATCCACCATCCCACTCTCCTTCAGTCAACACCCGAGCTCCACCTACCGTCCCACTGTCCTTCAGTCACCACTCCGAGCTCCGTCCACCATCCCACTCTCCTTCAGTCAACACCAGAGCACCGCCCACCATCCCACTCTCCTTCAGTCAACACCCGAGCTCTGACCACCGTCCCACTCTTCTTCAGTCACCACTCTCAACACCCGAGCTCCACCCACCGTCCCACTCTCCTTCAGTCACCACCCGAGCTCCGCCCACCATTCCACTCTCCTTCAGTCAACTACCAAGCTCCGCCCACCTTCCCACTCTCCTTCAGTCAACACCCGAGCTCCGCCCACCATCCCACTCTCCTTCAGTCACCACTCTCAACACCCGAGCTCCGCCCACCTTCCCACTCTCCTTCAGTCAACACCAGAGCACCGCCCACCATCCCACTCTCCTTCAGTCACCACTCTCAACACCCCGAGCTCCGCCCACAGTCCCACTCTCCTTCAGTCAACACCCGAGCTCCGCCCACCATCCCACTCTCCTTGAGTCAACACCAGAGCTCCGTCCACCGTCCCACTCTCCTTCAGTTAACACCCGAGCCACGCCCAACGTCCCAATCTACAGACTTCATCACGTCTGTACCATTGCTGAGTATTGATCAACAACAGCACTGAAACATCCCGAAAAGATTAACTTTAATCACAAAACCAGATTGGCCGTCCTGTAATGTTACAATCTCACACAGACATTCGAACATGATATAGTCTAGCTTGTCAGTGAACTACGGCTCTGTGCAGTGAAAGTCGTTCAATCTGAAAGCAGGTGATGGTGATTTACTACTAAAGGACCGGTTTTATTGACGAGATGCGCATGACAATCTTATGCCATTAATTGCAAAATCCTAATAGCTGTCATTGGTTTGTTTGTCTGGCAGTTGCAGCAGATAAGTGATCACATTTCTGACAGAGCTCTCTCCTAATGAGGTGACCACTTGAATCAGGTGTGTTAAATAAGAGAGACGTTCAAAATGTGCAGAGCAGAACTGAAAATCACTTATTCAGAGTCAAGTGTGATCATTACTTATGCAAAAATATTTTCTGCTTTTTATAACACAATTTAGAGCAGGAATATCATGTACCCAGCAATCGTTACTCTTTATAAAACATTCAAATGTAGCACGCTGCAGGAAAAAGCAGATCCTTCACCAAACATTATTTTCAATTATTCAACAGCCTTGTCATCAATTATTTGTTGCTTCTATTATGGCCAATGGACCTATATATAGTTTTGCTTCTGGATAATGATTTAGTCCTTAATGAGAAGGGCATATTTAATCTAAAGGTACAGTATATGTGAAATGGAAAATGGAGTTTAAAGCCATTTTGTTTATATCATTACAAGGTGCATGTGTATGTCTGATCAAGAGTGTGCAGAAGGTGCATATTTATGGTATTTTGAAGTTGTGTACATGCATTTCAGATGCAGCTGCGAGCCTCTCCGAAGGCCGAGTGTCATCAGAGTCTGTGTCTGAGTACCTCTCCTCTGGGTCACAGACACAGGTCCACAGCTGTCCGGCCGGTTTCTCAGCCTCATGCTGATAGTAATGGACTGCGCTCAGTTCTTCTTATTGGTCAACATGAGCTGCTCCGCACTGCATAGAGAGCTGCAATTTATAGTCTTCAAAGACTGTGAGATGTGTTTTCCACTCTGTTTCTTGCTGCACACACACACACACAGCGAGCAAAGAGGAGGATCTAAGCTCGGCCACTGCTCCTCAAGATAACAGCAATTGGATCGCAAGCTCAGAGGAGATTTTATTATTGCTCTCTGATCCGAAATAAATATGAAACCACAAAGAAACATCGAGCATCAGTAAATATCATATTCTACTCTGCATCATTTCCCAGTTTGTGATAACAGAGAGATCAGGATGAGGAAGATTTGTGAATTTCATTCCTGGAAATCACATAGAGCAGCAGTTTATGCGAGGGCCTTGTTTCCTCTCTGAATGCTGTCCTTAATCTCTGCTGCGCTCCTCGGCTTTGACCCGCAGCGTTTCATCTGCATACAGGCTGCGTTTACTCACAGATTGAATTTCACATCACAGACTGCATTATATTCCACATCTCTTTCCTCCTGGCTGAGCGACAGAGCTTGATGGGTCTTTCTCCATTAGCATGAAGGATGTGTGCTTCATATGTCTGGAGTTCGTTCAGACTCAAACGGTTGGTTGATGGCTTTATTTGTCAAGTCAAATCAAGTCACCTTTTATTTTCTTTTTTCACAGCGCTTTACACAATGCAGACTGTGTCAAAGCAGCTTCATAGAGACGTTATGAAATGAAGCCGCTTCATTTATGGCAGCTCAGCTGTGCAGACAGTTCAGATTGTGCCACAGAGGCAATAGTCATTATTCAGCTCAGTTCAGATCAGATCAGTAACAATGGGAAGTTTCACATCAATTTCAAATGCACGCAGTGTGATATTAGGTGGGAAAAGAAGCACTTTACTCTTGTTTAGCTGGTAGGGAAACATGAAAGCAGAGCTGCTGTTTAGCCAGAACTAGACGACCAGCTTTTCAGTGACGTCGCTGGTCCTATAGAGCATGCAACAGGAGAAGAAACCTTTGTAGTCCACATTTACGCTCTGTTTCCAAGCAGTTAAAATGACTCCGAAAGCGCTCCACAAGATGTGTGATTCTACCACCGTGATGCTCACAACTGAACGGGAGAATGCATGTTTTAATCAGCTTATTGTACAAGTTAATCGCTGTTCTAATCTAATGCACTGCTGCACTGTAACAGACACACATAGACTACAGACAGCAGCTCGTGTACAGCATCTTTCAGGAGCACAACACTGTTCTGTGATTCCACTATTAGCAGTGAGACACTTCCAGGAAGAATTCATTCACTCACACAACTGCTCGATTTGTAAATGGTTCTTCAACCCCTAGTCTAGACAGTGACGTCTTCGCTGAAGATCTCTGATGATCTTCACAACTGTCATTTTGGGCTAATTCTCTAAACAGTTGTGACAGATGTAGCAATGGGCTTTTTTCTTGGATTCATGTCCGTGAAATCAGGACAGGAGCGGCGCACAAACATAAACTGTTGAAATGGACAGAATCAGGGTGTGATGGAGTAACATTATGCTATGAATCTGTGTGGTGTGTCTTTTGGCTGTTGTGTGTTCCTCTAAGGCTTCATTGAAGAATGAGAGTCACATTCAACATACTGACTCTTCTGCCTCATTTATTGGTCATTTAAATGTACCATGTATAACATTCAACATGTGACAACGGTCAGGACAGTGATTGATCGGCTCAGTGACCATCAGTCTAGTGTCCAGTGATAGTGATCTGTGCTTTCAAACACACTGGATCTCATCAGAAGGTGTGTAAGGTCATCCTGATTCTTCAGCGAAATCTCAGCTCATGGAAACGTCTCTAAAGTTCTAAAGTGGACTGTGACCCTAATCCTGGTCTTGTATCCAGGCATCCAATGTAGCTGGCACTGAATTCTCACGTGTTTCACATTCTCAAAAATAAAGGTTCTTTATTTGAATCAGTGATGCCAGGACCTTTAACATCTGTGATGAAACCTTTCCAGTGGACAAAATGCTCTTTATTATTCATATTATTGAAATTAGGCTCCCACTAAGAAAAAAAAATGGTTCTTTTAAGAACGGATCGCTGAAAGGTTCCTTGGGAAACCATAAATGGTTCTTGTAAAGCCATTTTGCCCAGTCTGTTTTGAGCAGCTGGTGTTTCTGCAGGCCCTCTGTGGAGCTGAACACAGCACCGCTAGTTTAGAGCGCTTGCTAACAGCCCATATGAAGACTAGACTGACCCCAGACACTTCCATGTGCCCTCCTGTACAATGATATTGCTCGACAGAAGTAAGCTGATTATAATTCGATTCTTTCCCTGTAAGAAGGTTAATACAGGTGACCTCAGAAGAGGATGTGGTGTTGAGCTGTGCTTGGTCAAGTTAGTTTGCTTATCATAAGTGTTTTTACAGTTGGCACATGTCCCTGACACTTTTAGCCATGTCTGATTGTGTCACCAGCGCTTCAGGAGATGGCTCGTGACAAAGAGAAGCATCTCCAGCCATCCAGTGGGAATTAGTTTTTGTACTCTTAGAATAAAATCTGGCTGCAGATGATTTGCTGTGGCTGTGATGAAAAGCAGAAGTCTACTTTTGAAAGGCGTTGAGTTTAGATTCATTTAGACTCATTCTAGATGCTCTCTTGTAGCATGAGCCGTATACGTGATGAAGAAGAGCACACGTTATGGAGGACGTGTAGATCGTGGTGAATGATGAATGGATGTCCTGAGATGGTGTGATGTTCTGCAGCAGATGTGAAGCATTAGCTGTGCTGTCGCTGGAGATAACTCATACACACGACACACAGCAAACACGTTCATTAGCAGCACGACACTTTTTATTTCAAAGTGAATTAATGAATAATAAGAAACAGTGCTTTGCAAAATGAAGGGAGTAGTTGTCCCAAAATAAACCTGTCATGTCCTCACCCTCATTTCTCTCTAGACCTGTGAATCACAGATGAGAGGATGGGGATTTATACCTGTCAAACTCCAAAAAGTAGTCCATATTTATGTGTTAACCCAGAGACTTCTGATGTGAAATTCAATGCTATGTGAAAAAAAGACCATGAGTTAACTTGTATTGACTCAGAATCTTCTCCTCCTCTATTGGAATATGGCATGCATGTGATATGTGGATCTAGTGTAAGTCACAGCGCCATGAGAGAACTCAACCCTGTTTACTGTTCTGTCAAATATTTATTCATTTATGAAGTGAAATCAAGCATCAATTGAGAGTGGTTACTTTAAGGGATGTGATTGTTTATATGATGAACAGATGCAATTTAGTCAATTATTCACTTCCAAACACACATCACATCCATGTTTACCAAATGTTTATGCATTTATGAACTTTTTTGAACCTTTAACTGGATTTTTGATGGAGGGACAGAAACTTCTCATGTTTTATTTTAAACAATATATTTTTTTTGTTTTGAAGATTAAGCAAAGTCTTGGGTTTAAAATGATGTGAGGGTGAGTAAATGATGATAGAATTTACATTTGTGGGTGAACTGACCTTGCAGTATGATTGCTTTGCTTTTCAAACATCTTCTGCAAATATGAACAATTTCCAGCAGTCGCTGTATGGTTTTAACTTTGAGGATGATTGAGGGACTCATATAACTATTACAAAAGCTGCAAACATTCACTGACGCTCAAGAAGGAAAAACTATGCATTGAGATCAGTGGTGAAAAGGATGGTCAGGGTGAATTGCTCCTACTCTATTTTCTCTAAAGATCTTATATTATAGTTTATTTAGAACTGACCTTCAGAAACCGGATGAGATTAGACGTGCTGGTATTCAGTAAAATGATATATCACAATAATGAACACAATATTATCATCATGGGCATTGTAAAGGTGGGGTAAGCAATTTTTCAAAAATGCCTTAGAAAACTGATTCAGCCGACTAGCAAAACAAACTTGTAGCCAATCAGCAGTAAGGGGTGTGTCTACTCGTGATGTGTAGGAGAGAGCATTCAGTGTAAAGGACGGACATTAGCTGAGCTGGGCAGAGAAAGATAGAGATGGCGGATAAAAAAACACAAGAGGAAAACATCTGCGGAACAAAAGAAGGATATATATACATTTCCTTCTCAAAAAATTAGCATATTGTGATAAAAGTTCATTATTTTCCATAATGTAATGATAAAATTAAACTTTCATATATTTTAGATTCATTGCACACCAACTGAAATATTTCAGGTCTTTTATTGTTTTAATACTGATGATTTTAGCATACAGCTAATGAAAACCCAAAATTCCTATCTCAAAAAAATTGCATATTTCATCCGACCAATAAAAGAAAAGTGTTTTTAATACAAAAAAAGTCAACCTTCAAATAATTATGTTCAGTTATGCACTCAATACTTGGTCGGGAATCCTTTTGCAGAAATGACTGCTTCAGTGCGGCGTGGCATGGAGGCAATCAGCCTGTGGCACTGCTGAGGTTTTATGGAGGCCTAGGATGCTTCGATAGCAGCCTTAAGCTCATCCAGAGTGTTGGGTCTTGCGTCTCTCAACTTTCTCTTCACAATATCCCACAGATTCTCTATGGGGTTCAGGTCAGGAGAGTTGGTAGCCAATTGAGCACAGTAATACCATGGTCAGTAAACCATTTACCAGTGGTTTTGGCACTGTGAGCAGGTGCCAGGTCGTGCTGAAAAACAAAATCTTCATCTCCATAAAGCTTTTCAGCAGATGGAAGCATGAAGTGCTCCAAAATCTCCTGATAGCTAGCTGCATTGACCCTGCCCTTGATAAAACACAGTGGACCAGCACCAGCAGCTGACATGGCACCCCAGACCATCACTGACTGTGGGTACTTGACACTGGACTTCAGGCATTTTGGCATTTCCTTCTCCCCAGTCTTCCTCCAGACTCTGGCACCTTGATTTGCGAATGACATGCAAACTTTGCTTTCATCCGAAAAAAGTACTTTGGACCACTGAGCAACAGTCCAGTGCTGCTTCTCTGTAGCCCATTTCCTGCACACGCCTGTGCACGGTGGCTCTGGATGTTTCTACTCCAGACTCAGTCCACTGCTTCTGCAGGTGCCCCAAGGTCTGGAATCGGTCCTTCTCCACAATCTTCCTCAGGGTCCGGTCAGTTCTTCTGTGTTTTTTGCCACACTTTTTCCTTCCAACAGACTTCCCACTGAGGTGCCTTGATACAGCACTCTGGGAACAGCCTATTCGTTCAGAAATGTCTTTCTGTGTCTTACCCTCTCGCTTGAGGGGGTCAATGATGGCCTTCTGGTCAGCAGTCAGGTCGGCAGTCTTACCCATGATTGCGGTTTTGAGTAATGAACCAGGCTGGGAGTTTTTAAAAGCCTCAGGAATCTTTTGCAGGTGTTTAGAGTTAATTAGTTGATTCAGATGATTAGGTTAATAGCTCGTTTAGAGAACCTTTTCATGATATACTAATTTTTTGAGATAGGAATTTTGGGTTTTCATGAGCTGTATGCCAAAATCATCAGTATTAAAACAATAAAAGACCTGAAATATTTCAGTTGGTGTGCAATGAATCTAAAATATATGAAAGTTTAATTTTTATCATTACATTATGGAAAATAATGAACTTTTATCACAATATGCTAATTTTTTGAGAAGGACCTGTGTGTGTGTGTGTGTATATATATACACACACACACACACACACACACACAAGTGAATATACAGTATTGTTCAAAATAATAGCAGTACAATGTGACTAACCAGAATAATCAAGGTTTTTCGTATATTTTTTTATTGCTACGTGGCAAACAAGTTACCAGTAGGTTCAGTAGATTCTCAGAAAACAAATGAGACCCAGCATTCATGATATGCACGCTCTTAAGGCTGTGCAATTGGGCAATTAGTTGAATTAGTTGAAAGGGGTGTGTTCAAAAAAATAGCAGTGTGGCATTCAATCACTGAGGTCATCAATTTTGTGAAGAAACAGGTGTGAATCAGGTGGCCCCTATTTAAGGATGAAGCCAACACTTGTTGAACATGCATTTGAAAGCTGAGGAAAATGGGTCGTTCAAGACATTGTTCAGAAGAACAGCGTACTTTGATTAAAAAGTTGATTAGAGAGGGGAAAACCTATAAAGAGGTGCAAAAAATGATAGGCTGTTCAGCTAAAATGATCTCCAATGCCTTAAAATGGAGAGCAAAACCAGAGAGACGTGGAAGAAAACGGAAGACAAGCATCAAAATGGATAGAAGAATAACCAGAATGGCAAAGGCTCAGCCAATGATCACCTCCAGGATGATCAAAGACAGTCTGGAGTTACCTGTAAGTACTGTGACAGTTAGAAGACGTCTGTGTGAAGCTAATCTATTTTCAAGAATCCCCCGCAAAGTCCCTCTGTTAAAAAAAAGGCATGTGCAGAAGAGGTTACAATTTGCCAAAGAACACATCAACTGGCCTAAAGAGAAATGGAGGAACATTTTGTGGACTGATGAGAGTAAAATTGTTCTTTTTGGGTCCAAGGGCCACAGGCAGTTTGTGAGACGACCCCCAAACTCTGAATTCAAGCCACAGTACACAGTGAAGACAGTGAAGCATGGAGGTGCAAGCATCATGATATGGGCATGTTTCTCCTACTATGGTGTTGGGCCTATTTATCGCATACCAGGGATCATGGATCAGTTTGCATATGTTAAAATACTTGAAGAGGTCATGTTGCCCTATGCTGAAGAGGACATGCCCTTGAAATGGTTGTTTCAACAAGACAATGACCCAAAACACACTAGTAAACGGGCAAAGTCTTGGTTCCAAACCAACAAAATTAATGTTATGGAGTGGCCAGCCCAATCTCCAGACCTTAATCCAATTGAGAACTTGTGGGGTGATATCAAAAATGCTGTTTCTGAAGCAAAACCAAGAAATGTGAATGAATTGTGGAATGTTGTTAAAGAATCATGGAGTGGAATAACAGCTGAGAGGTGCCACAAGTTGGTTGACTCCATGCCACACAGATGTCAAGCAGTTTTAAAAAACTGTGGTCATACAACTAAATATTAGTTTAGTGATTCACAGGATTGCTAAATCCCAGAAAAAAAAAATGTTTGTACAAAATAGTTTTGAGTTTGTACAGTCAAAGGTAGACACTGCTATTTTTTTGAACACACCCCTTTCAACTAATTCAACTAATTGCCCAATTGCACAGCCTTAAGAGCGTGCATATCATGAATGCTGGGTCTTGTTTGTTTTCTGACAATCTACTGAACCTACTGGTAACTTGTTTGCCACGTAGCAATAAAAAATATACTAAAAACCTTGATTATTCTGGTTAGTCACATTGTACTGCTATTATTTTGAACAATACTGTATATATATATATATATATATATATATATATATATATATATATATACAAAATATATACAAAAATCTACAAAATTGCTTTCTCTGCTGTGGAGTCAAGACATTTGGAAATATGATTAAAATATGAATATGCGACAAAACTACAGACTGTCACATTTTATTATTAGTTCTTTTGGACACATACATGTTTGCCAAATAAAAAGGAGAGCACTTTTAGAGTTCATCCCACTATTAGATGTGAACATATGTATTGGAACAGTTGAATTTAAGGCAGATGTGAAAGATCTAAGATCTAAGATTTAAAATGTAAAGTAAGAGCAAAAGTACCCATCTTTATATATACTCCAAAATATTAATGTGCCGTATGTTTTCTATGCTGTGCTAGTGCAGGTCAGTCAGTAAAGGACAGCGCTTCAGCAGGTGGTCTCATCATCTTCTGATGGAGCTGTCTCCTCCAGGATATTTCTGTCAGACTTTTTCTGATGAGCAAATCCTATAAAGCAGCGGTCCCCAACCTTTTCACAGACCGGGCTTTAAGGTGTGACGGATAAATACAACAAAATAAAATGATACGACTGGCATAAAAACTGTCACCAACTGTGACCTTCACGTGACAAAGATGTAACATCGAAAATTTTTTTCAAAATAAAAGATTGTAATGGCTGAGCACACTTCTACTGGTTATTTGTTTGCAAAAATCCACCGCTCCTGGCTCTTCTGGTCCAATCAGCACAGGGCTGTGCCACAGAGTTATTTTGTGTTGGAAATGTAAAAAATATATATAATGAGCGAGTACATCATGAACCCATTTTCCAAACCATGTTTTTGTCTTATCCTGAATCACTATTGTACACCTATAATAAGTGTTTATATTCAGACTATTTTAGTCTGGTTGGGGTCGGCAACGCTGCAGAGTAGCACAGTACCTGCGTGACTCGCCATAGATGTAAACAGAGAGAAGTAGATCCGGCTACAATGCTCTTCCGCCAGACGCGAATATAAAAAATGTTACGTTACTGTGACCTCAGGAGCTGCTCTAGATCTAAAGTGTGTTTGTGGTTTCAGAAAACCCTGACACCTGAGGTTTCTGTGCCATCAGGTCATGGGGGGTCATCTTCTGGGAATCCCCACCAGTCCAGCCCAACACGGTTTGTCTGATGTCCTGAAATATCTGGATCAGAGTCTGAGCAGTCATTTATCTTCCATCCGCAACCTTAAAGGAAAAATGCTGTGATCATTTACTCATCCTCGTTTCAAACCCATGTCACCGCCAAGCTCCAAACAATAGAAAGCTTGATAACAGCTGTCCATATGACTCATGCACTACATTAGAAGTGCTCTTGAGTCAGGTGATGTTTAGTGTGAGGAACACTGATCTTCTCTACGCTGAAGCAGGTGTCCAGCCCACCTTCACATGAAGTCCATCAGTCAATAATAACTCTTTTCAGTCTGTTTTTCATATGAGGAGTCATATGTCCTCAGATTACATGGAAAGCAGTACAGGAGTAAATAACAGCAGATTTTGGTTTTGAGTGAATTATAACTTTAATACTGTCTAATCTGTTTGTGCTGAGGCAGATCACCACAGATTTTCTTTCATGTCAGATGAATCTTTCTGCAATGGCCAGCAGGCATTTAAGCGTGAGAGCCGTCCTCAAATGTCCTGTGTGAAATTGAATAAAGACTGTCAAACTGTCTAGGGTTTGTTTGACATGACTCAAAATGGAGGACATACTGTATCATTCGATTCTGTAGAACCCAAGGAATGTGATCTTTATAGGGTAAAGAAATTATATTTATGGTATAATTTATTATATATTTTGATCACAAATCCAGTTTTGTAATGATATGTGAATGCATTTATAATATAAGACATCTTACAGCAAAACTTAATTTGACAGATGTCCAGCATGTTTGACCTGGTTTATAACAATATATTCCATCTTGTAACAGCTATATCATTTGTGTTGTCATCAACTTTATTACAAGTAAACTGAAAACGGACTATTTTCAGAAAAGTTTTAATAGCAATGGTATTTTCTCATCTTATCTCCAAATAAAGTAGTATTTATAAGTGCGTCTTTGTTTACAGCAGTAACCAATGAAAGCTGCATTGCTGCTGTTGCATGAGCGCCTCCTGCTGTCAGAGGACGAATCTGACTCTCATTCTGAGCTTCTGCTGTTTCTGTTTCATGCAGATTTGTTTTATGTAGCACGATTTCACAAATATAAAGTCAGACTGCAAAAACAACTGCTCATGCAATGTGTGTAGCATCTTTGTTTGGATCGTGATTAAAATGTAGTGGTTTCTTCTAATTTTAAATGGCAACAGATATTTTAAGGCTAGTTTGCTTGTTATAGAGCAAATTAACAATAAACACATTTTCTAAATAAAATAAAATAAAACATATCATAATCTGCCATGAATATGCATGATTAGTGCATCACTAATTAAAATACTCAATAAAAGGCCACAGCTTCAGTAGGTACAGTAGATATTGTCCTTCCTAAAGGCTGAAGTCAGGGATCTTGGGCTTGTGATCTAGATAGTTTCACTTCAAATCATTAGGAGTTTTTTGTATGGTAATTATCATCATTATTATTCTATTACTTTATTTTAAAGAATGACAGTCTATGTACAATTTGATCATTTACTGTATGAATGTTGTTGCTTTTTCTCAGCTATTATTTTGGCAGAAACCCGCAGGAAGATCTCAGTGCTTCCTTTCATTGACAACAGCAGCAGATTTATAAATGATTCTCATTACGGAAGATGTTTGTCAGAAGTATCACATTGTAACATTCTTTTTAATGTTACTGAGCAACTGAGGAGTAACACAGTTTGAGCTCCGTTTTGATCCCTTCGCTGCGAGCTCCTGTAGCGCTGTCAGAATACATGCAATTCATGCATGCACCAGAAAACATTCTGCAGTTTATTTACTAATCGTAAGAGTTCATTTGTGATTTCAGTCATCATTCAGTAACCTAACCAGCAGCAGCAGCCACCTCTTCTTCTCATCGGAGATGTGATGCAGTCCTAAACAGTCTCTCGCTGTCGCTGCTTAGTGCTTGGAATCATTTCTGCATCTTTCTCTAATAGTTTCACACTGCCGACCCGGTTGGCTGCATTAGTGCGTGTCTCTTTTTACAAAGTAATTCAGTAAAGAGCAGTGTTTTTCTCCCATTTCATTTCTTGGATTAACATTAAGGACCCTGACAGCAGCTAGTAAATTAGGCGTGGTCACTTTAAGAGATAATACATCCAATAATGTACACATTCCATTTCTTTCACAACTGTTTACTTTCACTTAAGACATAACTGACCATTTTTTCATACTTTCAAGGTGACATTTTTGTATGTATTTGTCGTTTCAAGAGCAAGAAGAGACTAAACTTAATTGTTCAAGGGCTGTAGACAGCTTTCTGCATGCACACTGTATGCCCCGAACAGTGCGCGGGTGCTGAATTAAGCTTTTCATGTCTTTTTGTGCCTGTATTTTTAATCTAGTGCTGTGTATTAGTTCGTTCAGGCATGGGAGGAAGTGAAGAATAGCTCAGTTTGGTGTTTGCGCAATCTAAACTAAAAATAATAGGGTTGTTCAACTTTATTGTCATTGCACATGTAAGGTGCAAGGCAACAAAATGCAATTAGCATTTTAACCGAGTCAAGTCACATATATTTATATAGTGCTTTTAATAATACAGATTGTAACAAAGCAACTGAACAACATTAAATAGGAAAACAGTATGTCAATAAAGCAAAAAGGCAGTTCATCATTGAATTCAATGATGTCATCATCCAGCTCAGTTCAGTTTATATAGTATCTGTGCAATCAAGTCGAGAAAATCACTGTAAATGAAGTGTCCCCAAAGGTGACAGCAGCAAGGAACCAAGGAAACTGTATCAACTGGAAGTCTTCTAAAAGAGGTTGACGAAACAACAACAACAGCAACGGGGTAATCAGCTCAAATGAAACTGTATGAGTGTTAGTCTCCTTGAGGATGACTTTGGTTGTGCCCTTTCCTCACTGAACTTTGTTCTGCCGTTTTACAGATGTGTCTTTAATTACACAGACACATTTGTCACTGCAAGTGTTGATACTCTCAGAGGGTCCTCGTGCCACATGCACATATTCAACTAAAAGACAATCAGATGATCATCTGCCATAGTGACCTCTGACTCTGCAAATCTCACCTGCCAGGAGGAATGTTTACCTGCATTTGCAAGCCTTGTGTGTCAGGAAAGCTCAGGAGCAGATATAGCTCATAATTTTGTGTTGTCTTGTGATTTGGCATGTGTGTGGAATTTATTCTGAATTGGAGTGAAATGAAGAGGAATTCAACAGTCACACAACAGATGAATTTTATTATTTCAACAGACAGTAGTAATATAAATAAATAATTCATAAAAATTATTTGTAGCGCCATTTTGGAGAAACTCCACTGGATGCAAATAGTGTACTTTCTCCTGTGTTAGCTGCACCACAAGGATATGTTTTTCAAGAGGGTAGGGGACCTGCAAGCACCTAGAGTTTGGGCCGACTGACTCCCAGGTAATCATGACACCTCAGCCTGGCTATGTGCCCAAGGTTCCCACTACTCCCTTCGGGGATCAAGTGGTGAGCCTGCAAGTCCTGCTCCCAGAAGAGGCAGACCCAGCCCTAGCTTTACTCTGTCCCGTCCGAGCATTGAGATGCTATGTAGACCGGACACAAAGCTTCAGGACCTCAGACCAGCTCTTTGTCTGTCATGGAGGCAGGCAGAAGGGGATTGCTGTCTCTAAGCAGAAGATGGCTCACTGGATAGTGGATGCCATTACCCTGGCTGATGAGGCACAGGGTGTGCCTTGCCCCTTCAGGTGAGAGCCCACTCTACTAGTAGTGTTGCACCCTCCTGGGCACTGGCTTGTGGCAATCACTGGCAGATATCTGTAGAGCTGTGGACTGGGTGACCCCAACACATTTGTTAGGTTCTATAGCTTTGTGTAAAGCCAGTGTTTCCCCGGCAGCCATCTTTAAACTGTTTGCATGTATCAATGCTTATGAAAAGATTAAATGAAACGGGACAAAATTAATCTTGACAAAACTATATATCATTATAAAGATCTAAGCCTCAAGCATTGACTACAGATCGCTGTTTTTCAATGGAAAGCTTATAAAGACTGTATTTGCTACATTTGTGTAAGCAGCACACATAAAAACATGAACATCAGAAACGCAGTACATACCAGATCCATCGTAATAATGAGTCATAAACACATCCACAGCTGTAAATCCCGGTTTAGTTAGGAAGGTAAGGGTCCACTGAATGACATCTCATGAAGCATGTTTAGTCCAACTAAGCAATAACGTTGTAATATGGATGATACTTCCTTTGTTTACATTTCATTTCTTCAGCGACAGAACTGTTTGTGTCCGTTATGGCATAACTCACGCTAAGAAACTGTGTCTTGGTAGTAAAAAAACAGCATGGTTTTGTTACACAAATAGAATGAGACGATCCTCAAAAAAAGTGAAAGATGTGCGGAAGATTGTTTATTTGAATTCTGGCGCTCTCTCGTGACGCGATCTGATGCACCTGTCATCTGATGGAGGCTGAACTTAGTGATCGGCTTTTGCACAAATAATTCCTTTTATTTATTTATTTTTTATGTGTGAGTGTGTTTTATGTTGAATTTGAGCGCATATGCATCTGAATGCATCTATAAAGAATAGAGTGTGATTATTGACTTTATGGCGCATCTGTATGATTACCATATCTATAGCCGGCCATCAGCACGTGATAATTGACTATATGAGCAGAATTCATTGTAAATTATGCATTCTCAAGATGTTCTGTAATTGGAATACATAGTTCAATCTTTTTTTCTTATTAATTTATATTAATCAAATATTACTACATTTTATTTTATATAAATTTTACATTTAGACATAGTCTCAGAAAAATGGTTACAGGAATTTCATTTTTCATGGTATCTTCAGATTTTAAATAAAAACTCATGAGACATGTGACTTTCAAGCTCATTACTTTTCGAGATTGCTCCAGGACTGATTTCATGTATTTTTATGATCAACCAACCAATCAGAGTCTCACCTCTGATTCCTTTTAAAAACCACTTGTGCTCGTGCCATGATGGGTTCACTATATCACCTGCCTATAGGCGCAAATGAGTTGCCTCAAAATAGCAACACACCGTTTTCACACAGATCGTTTTCAGACCCGCATGCTCATGGGCGCACAAACGGGCAAATTCTTTTTGCTATTTTAACAGTGTGGTGCAGGATGTGAAATTGACAGCAGCGTTGGGCTGAAACTAGCAAAAAAAACACTTGCATCATGCCTGGCGTTGCATTGAGTGGAGTGTATGATAGGGGCCTATGGGTGTGAGAGGATACAAAACTTGTGATGTGAATGATGGTGAAACTGACAGACATATTCAGGAGCTGAAGGCATCTGACCCCAGTAAATAAGAATTAAACAGCAGTAGGAGTGTGTTGCTTGAGAAGCTTGTATTTTCCCACCTGGATGCAGCTAGTGCCACTAAATCCTGTTTACACATGGAAATCCCTGAAATCAAATTCATTCTAGAACAATGACCCTCTCTGTGCTTGGCATTAATCACAGCTAATCCCCTCATTACACACACCACTGACTCGCAGTGATGGTGCTCTGGTGTCGCCTGCTGAACCAGAACGATGGGGACGAGCATTTGGTTCTGATGCACCCGACTGTGACTCTGCTCTCTTTGATTTATCTTGATCTGTACTGGTTTAACTTTCTAGATTTCTGTCATTCAGAAAGTGTACATTTGATGGAAAACAGCAGGTCTGTAGCTGCCTATTTAAGTTAATTTAGTTTAAATTGATATGGAATGCAGTTCATTCAGAACAAGAGCACTGTAACTTAAGTACATTTTATATTTACATTTATGCATTTAGCAGATGCTTTAATCCAAAGCATCTTACAGTACATTCAGGCTTTATATATATATATTTACCAATATGTGTGTTGCCTGGGAATTGAACCCACAACCTTTTGCGCTGCTAACGCAATGCTCTACCACTGAGATATATGATAAGAGTGTACTGTCAAATACTGACAAGCATTTGTGGTAAAATATACTTTAATGTAATTTTAACTGAAGCTTGTCAAGTCAAGTCAAACCATCTTTTTTGTAAAGAGATTTCTACAATACAGATCGTATCAAAGCAGCTTCACATGTCAAATAGGTTTATATATATATATATATATGTATGTATATAAGTATTAATAAGTTTCAATATTCCAAGCTATTACAAAGATTGTTTGTCATTTCTATGTCAAACGCACATTTGAAATGAAGTTGCAATTTAAAATCTATTATTGTGATAACTTATACTGATAATCAAGTGCTTTAGTATGTTAGTCACAACATCAATGTGAGTGTACTTCTTTAAAGCATGGGTAAAAAAAATAAAATTATTATTTAAAATGTACTTTAAAATAAATTTTACATTTACATTTAACAGGGCACTTTTTAGAAGTGTGTACACTGCGGTGGTGGTAATAAGCATTTTGGTCGGCCACCTACTGTACATCATTTTAAGAAATGTAGTCATGAAAGTGTACTGTTTTTATTATTTCATTAATATTGTATTATTTGCAAGTACAAAAAAAAAAAAAAAAACATTACAACAAGTGCATACAACAAGTGTACTATTAAGAGCTCTTCTGGTTGATACCAGCGGTGACACACAGAACTCTGAACCCTTCACAGTAATGGATTGAGCTGAGATTTGATGTGGTTAGGGTTAGCAGCCTAACAGTTTGGTTTAATTTGATCCTGGGCTTGTTGTGCTGCAGATAGTTCAGGGATTTATGGTCCGTGTCAGCATCTGCTCACTCTCACTGGGAGGAACTCACTCCTCATCTCCTTTAATCATTATTACTGCGAGCTGGCAGGCAAGGAATCATTTTTATATTTCATTGCGCTCACTGAGATTAGCCGACATTCACATGAAATCCTATCTAACCAAACGCAGCTGCTTTCAGCCTCAACTTCCCTGAACCCAGCCAAGCAAAACGAAACCTCCAGAATGGCAAAAGTCAAAGCTTTCACTGGCTGATTTTGCGAACGCTTTTTGATTCACGGGAGACGAGCGATTATGTCTGTAACCAGACTAGCTCAGATGAGCAACATCAGTCTGAATAATATCAGGACTCACTGTTGATTTACAGCAGCATCAGCGATTTGTGTGACGTTTCGAATTGAATTATCACTTGTGCTAAGTTAGAAAAATACTAAATAAGGCTTTATATATATATAAATAAACAAGTTATATAAAAAGTCATTTATTAAATGAATGCATGTAATCCTGCCCTCTGACCTGTATGAAAATCTGGTACTATCATATACATTTAAGGCTATGGTCATGTGATGTGTCTGTACAGCTCCGTCATAATGCTGTCAGCCTCTGTTTTCCTCACCATCATGTGTTTGTGTAGTAGAAACTGAACATCTCCTCTCCTCAGGGGTGTCATCATCAGCCTCCAGCTGCAGACAGGAGGATCGTGGGACGTGACTGAGGGATTGAGCCTATGGCAGAGCAGCAGCAGAGCGACACAGGTGAGGAAACACACCGCTTCACTTCATCAGACACCAGATTGGCAGCTCTGATTCTCACTCATTCACACTTAGCAGCCAAGGATTTGTTCCTGTGCACTACATTATAATGTTTCGAAAGTTTAATATATTTTTCATAATATTTAACAAATAGACTTTGATTAGACTTGGGTTTGTGTGTCACCTGCTCATGGTTCTTTCTGACCCTCCTCGCTCTTTGCTTCTCTGTACCCTCCTGCAAAAAAATAAATAAATAATAAAAAATAAATAAATCACAGAAAAAACACTGTCCATCTTTTTTCAGATAGCTTCTGCTCCCCGTCCTGCGTCTCTTGTGCTCATTCGACTGAACATAACATCACTAATGTGCAAATCTGATAAGAACTTCTTGGAGGATCTGTATTGATAAATTGAGAAAATACAATGGTTTATGAAATTAGCTGATGTTCTGCATTTTGACCAAAATACCAACATGTCAGAAATAAATAATTAAAAATAAAAACCAGAATCACTGAGTTGGAAAAAGGATCACCACCTTTTGTCAGTATTTTGTTGAAGCACCTGCTTTAATTACAGCCTTCAGTCTGCTGGGGTTTGTCTCTACTAACTTTGCACATCTACACTTTGCAACACTTGCTCACTCTTCTTTGCACGACTGCTCAAGTTCAGTTAAATTTGATGCTGAGTGTTTGTGGACTGCAGTCACATATTTTCAGTGGGGTTTAAGTCTGGGCTCTGATCTTCATCAAGGACATTCACCTTTTTCTCCTTTCTCCACTGTGTGTAGTTCTGCTGTGTGCTCTGGGTCACTGTCATGTTGGAATGGAAACCTTCTTCCCGTTGAAACTTTCTGGCAGAAGGCAGCAGATTTTGCTCAGGAATCTATTCCCTTCTATCCTGAGCAGTGCTCCAGTCGCAGCTGCAGAGAAACACCAGAACAGAACATCTGCCTCAGAATCTTCACGTGTATTTTGGCAAGGCTCAGTCTGACTGAATGTTGCCTGTCTTGAGGAGTGGTTTTATCTTGCAGCCCTCCCAAACAAGCCACATTTGTGGAGAATTTGTCATATTATTGTCACATGCACACAATGACTCTTTACATAAATACCTGCAGCTGCTTCAGAGTTGCTGTAGGTCTCGGTCGCCTCAGTTTTCTCCAGCTCTTTCATCAGTTTGGAGTGACGTCCTGATCCAGGGAGGATCTGTGTTTTATCAAGTACCTTCCACTTCTTAATAATAAACTCCACTGTGCTTCTAGGCATTGATAAAGCCTTTGAAATGTTTTTGTATCCATCTCCTGACTTGAGTGTGTCCACAACTTTATCCTGGAGATCTTTTGACAGTGCCTTGCCACTCATAGTTGATTGTTTGAGTTGCTCTACTAGAGACTGAAATGCTCCAGGTAAGTTCATTTCAAAGACTAATCAAAATGAGCATCATCTACACTGGATTGAGTTTACAGCTCATTTTTATGTGGGGCGATCCTTTTTGCAATCGTTTTTATTTTATTTTATTATTATTATTATTATTATTATTATTATTATTATTATTATTATTATTATGAAATGTTTTTCTGACATGTTGGTGTTTTATCTTTCATTCGATGTATAAGTTGCACAGTAAATACAGCTGGATAAAACACAAACTGTGTCTGTCTTCGTTCCGGCTGCAAAGCAACAGAATTATTATAAAGGCGGCTGATTCTTTTCTGTACTCACTGTAGTATGTGTACAGCTTGTGTTTTTTAATTTGAATTTTTTTTTAGGCTCTTTAGAAGTCTTTACAAAATGTGTGTTATATGAGCTGTAAAGACAGGATTTAATCCCACTAAATAACTGATATCGGTCTTTCTATTGGGATCTCCTGATGTCCTAACCAGACACGACAGAGCAATAGCAGCTGCTGCGCTAGACATCTTGTCTCTAGTTTTGGAGAAGAATCGCTGGGCTCCTGGTTAGGACACCGTGTTATTTTTAGAGCAGCAGCTTTGTTTGAGAAGTGTTTCTCAGCAGAAGAGCAGATTATCTGCTGGAGGTCTGGTTGTTGGACGGGCTTGAGTACCTCTCTGTTTTAATCTCTCAGTGTGAATGTAAGTGATAATAGAGTATGACCACAGTGACCGTGGCTCAAGCCCTGACAGATCTCTTCAGTCCAATCTAAAGTGATGAATCGAGCGCTTTCCTGCTGTAGGAAGTCGAGAACATTAAACTTTATTAGTGACGTTCCAGCTGCTGCCTCGACAGATCATTTTATGGTCGGATCTCGGACCAGCCATCATTGGCTTCTCTGACTCTGAGACGAAGCTGATCCTCTGGAAAATTTCATCAGCGGAATGTTGAACTGATCCGTTTGGTATTAAAGCTCTGTGCTGCTTCCTTTTGAAGGAAATTGTCAATTGATTCTGCTTTCAGAGGAGGAGCATTGAGTGCGACGTCCAGAGAGACTGAATGGATTAGCATCTTTTCTGACCTCTGTGTCCCAAAAGCCTGTCTGCTGTGAATGCATCTCTCCCTCTGTGTGTGTGGATATAAATCAGCCAGGTTCTCAGTATCCATGCACTGGTAATGCATTTACAATGCAGATATTTCAGATCCTCACAGGATTTCTGAGAGCAGGCCGCTCACTAGCTGGAGATAAACACCATTCTAGAGGAAAAGCATCTTTCTCCTTTGACCGTCATTCAGAACGGCATCATTTTCCCCCAATCAGTATATCATTATCATGATACATGGTACATATTTCAGACCCCTTTTGATGAATGGAAATGGATTAAGGTCTCGTCGTCTCATATCATATAGCGAACTCTTTTATTTCATAAGTAAGTAGTGCTGTGGATGCGTTCCCTTTAAAATCAGCCGTGTGAAAAAGATGGTGTAACTTAACAAACAGAAATGATCTATTATTAGAGCAAAAGCGAGGCCACTGAGATTATTTTCACCACTTAGCAACAGCTCTGTGCATCTCCCCCTGCTAACATGATAATGGAGCACATATTCTCGAGTCTATTCATAGATGAACACTCTTCAGCGTTTTGCTCTGCCTACACCTTTGCACCATCCTGTAGGTGGAAGCACAAGCTGAATGTAAGCTGTCTCTGCTCTTGATCCTGTGCTCATCTGGGTCATCACATGCCTTATATCACATTAACATCCTTTTTTCTCTACTTTCACTTTAAAAAAAAAAAAAAAAAAAAAGGAAAAAAAAAAAAAATTCTGCTTTGATTCTAACTCTCTGTCTGAACACTCGTTTTAGTGCTGCCACTCTTGTAAAGTTCCCATGTAATGCTAATTTTCATCATTTTATTTTTGTGTCTACTAGAATACAGGATTTTAAGTTCAAAAGGTGCCCTCTGCCTGAAATACTCTGTTTTAACTCCTGTCTCGCTGAAGCTCCGCCTTTCCAGACTCCCAGTCTGCTCTCATTGGTCAGCTGGCCCAGTCTGTTGTGATTGGTCAACAGCTTAATGCTTGTGTTGACGATGTAACGATTCCCAAAGGATCACCTTGTCTCCTCATTGGTCAGGAGTAGCTCAAGGGTGATCTCTACATCAGAAATAGTACTGGACACCTGTCTACTGTATTCAGTGTCGATGGCATCATTGATTATAATGACATTCACTCTGCTTGCATCTGCTGGAGACCACAAATAACACAACATCTGATGGTCTTACTCTTAGCCCTTAGGTTTCACATCTGCCTCATTTAGTTCGGTTGAATCATACCAGAGTCTGTTTCCCCAGTTGGTGCGGTTCGATTGGGCTGGTGAGAAAGCAGCAATTGCACTCGGGTGCGCACCAAAAGCAGACCAAACAAGCGTACTGAGACCTGCTTGAAGAGGTGGTCTCGGTACGCTTTCAAATGAACTCTGGAGCGGTTCGTTTGTGGTGAGAATGTGATCAGACCTCGAACAGAACCAACTGCAAAAAGTACTGATCATTTTTGGACTAAACCAGCTGCCGTAGTCAGCTGCGCTGTGCATTATGGGATGAGGAAGTGTTTGTTGACAGATTGCACTTAGCATGGCAGCTCGTGGACAAACTTGGAGTAGTGAGGAGGTGCGGAGCCTCATAGAAATGGTCAGATGACCATGAGCATGTCAGAGTTAAGAAGAATTAATGCACGCCTCCGCTTGAAGTTACGAGCGATGTCCTCTCGCCGTTTTCACTGCATTAGAACGTTGTTTTCAAGCCGCATCCACACTTCATTATAGAAATGTATTTTTTGCATATTGTGGTGTATACAAACAATAGATTATGGCCAGGGACAAAACCAGCCCGCACAGTCGTGTAGTCGTGTTGTCTCTTTGTTGTTTGCTGGCTTTTCCTCTTATGTTGGAATTTTCCCACACGTAAATTCTGACCAATCGAAAAGCAGTTTAGGAAATACGTCATGGCCAATCAGTGATGTGGATGTTGTCATGTGACTGCATCTTGGTTCGTTTCAACTGGTACGGACCAAAGCAATCAGTGCGGTGTGAAAAGGAACCAAAAAAACTGAAATATGCTACAAAGTATATTTGTTTGCCCTTGGTTCGGACCAAATGAATTGAACTAGAGATGTGAAAGCACCCTAAATGAGAACTACTTTAAAAGTTTCAGTGAGTCCCTGAGTCTTTTGCTTCACGGCAATGTTCACTGCCGCTGATCAGGAAAAGCAGACTGTGCATCTACCACAGCGTGACATTACAATGTGGAGGAAGAAGAAACTGTTTTTGGCTCATGAGGAGGAATGTTTGAGGTCTGAAACCTCCGGCTGTTCACAGAGAATGCATTTTTGCATTGCATTGCTTTGCATTTACATTGTTTTTCTATGTAAATGTGTTTGACCATTGTGTTTTAGCTGTAAAAATATGTTTTGTGTGAATGGCCCTTTACTGTATGTTTTTATAGTGCAGTGATCGCCAGTGTCTGGAATAATGCCGTTTAAAAGAACACTGTTAGGTAACGACGTTATTTTTTCAGTAACGGGGTAATCTAACTAATTACTTTTCCCGTCGTTATAACGCCGTTAACATTACTGGACGTTAAATGTGGTGCGTTACTATGCATTGATTTATGATTTAAACTATGTAATCCGAACGCACCCCTGGCTCACACAGCGAGTGAGGAGGTGGGTTAATAACGAGATAAGCAATTATTATTGGCTAAGGCAGAGTCATGTGTTTCATGGTAGCCAATCAGAGCCAGTGTTTTTACGCCAGTGGCGCCAAACACACACACACATGCGCGCACCCACGCACGCAACAGCTACAGGAAGATTCGCACAGCAGCAGCAGAGATGGTGAGTCAGGAGCAATCCGATGAAAAGTTGGCATTTTCAAGGTGGAGATATAAGCACTACTTTAAATTCCTTGTGGTCAAAGGCAAGAACGTACATGTAATGTGATACACACGCATCTACAAAGCTAGTGGCTTTAGTAGTTATGTACGAACACCTGTCTGTTCTACTCATTTTAACTGACTTGTGAAGACTGAAAAAAAAAAACATAGCAACTTTTTTTTTTCTTTTTTTTTTTACAGTAACGCAAATAGTTACTTCCCCTGGTAACGAGTTACTTTTATTATAGAGTAATTCAGTTACTAATTCAGTTACTTTTTGGAACAAGTAGTGAGTAACTATAACTAATTACTTTTTCTTAAAGTAATGTTCCCAACAGTGGTGATCGCTCATATATGTCACAGCCCTTCTAAGAGGCGTTCACACTGCCAGTGATTTGGTAAGACTAAGTTACCTGAAGTCATTCATTTTCAATGAGAGATATAATATTAAGACATCATGAGTAACACTGACTGATATTGAATTTCTGGCCTTATAACAGTAATTTGAGCCAAGCCTGACAATTTCCCAAAAATTGTGAGTTTCAGGTAGTTTCTTGAAGTTAAAAGTACATAGTTCTCTTTACACTGGAAATGCATTCGTGAAATACAATAATGAGACGGTGACAATACTGGCCAGCTGAAGCTGTGTTTCTGTGGATGTACACATACATTGGGGGGGATCCTAGAAAACAGGCTCAACGTACATCACATAAAACCATGATTAACCATGCCATGCCTCTTCTTTCTTCTGTTCTTAGTGCACATCGACATCTACTGCAATCATCTCTTGAACTTTAATCATTTCTTAGAGAATTGTGAACGAGAATGATCTTACATACCATGAAAGTTACCTCTGTTTTAGAATCTGAAATTGAGGTTATCACTTAATTTATCCATATACTTACCTGGGAATAAGGAATGACCCGGTTTAGAAATGCATCTTTAGACATTTCTGCATGAACTGAGAGTTATCACTGCTGATTTCTAGTTTTTTTATTCAACAAATTGTTCTTGTTCACTTTTATACAGTGAATCCCTAAGTCAGCGTCTTTGGAGTCCCAAGAGCTCTATTCTAAAGCAATTGAGCAAGAACAAGTCTGTGAAAAAGACTGATAATAATAAGGTCTGAGGTTAAGAACACACTACAAGTTACTTCAGATATAAATACTTTTTCTCTATTTAAGATTGTTAAATTAGTCAAGGAGACATTCTCCTGCTGCTCATGTCTTCCATCAGGTAGCATACATATTGTCGGCAGGTCTGTGTTTGTTGCACTAATTGGTGGCAGACTGTCAGAGTCATGAATATTAATCACCTTGTCTTTGTTCACTCAAAGTGATTTGCTGAAATCAAAAGGGCTGATGGGATTAACTGTTTAGTCCCGGCCGCTGCGAGAGCAACCAGCTGACAGGTGCTTCTGCTTGGACTCAAAGCCTGAGCTTTATGAGAGTCACATTATAAAACTCCTGCTTGGCTGCAAAGCACCAGTTTAGATAACAACATTATTACACGGCTCTGGGGAATACTTGATTCTGATTGGTCACTCGCTGGCTGTCCGTTATCCCTGGATAACAACTGGTAAAAGCTGATAACACTGGACATTTAAGGGAAACAGTGCAGTGAAACCACATATTACACAACATTTCACCTCTAAATAATTAAGACAATAAAAGAATTAAGGTCAAAATATTTTAAAACCTTGTTATCAGCTTTTACAGGTTGTTATCGAGGGATAACAGAGCTCAGAATGTCACGAATCAAGGATTCTTTGCACCTGAATTAAGCGTCGTCAAAGATTATCATTGTGCAAACACTGATCACACTACAAACAATACAAAACTATAATGCTGTAAGTTGAATCTGACCATTCATCAGGTTAGAGTTAACCAACGCAGTCTGAGCCGGAAAGAGACTTGATGAGTTCATCTCATGAGTGTTCGGGATTTTCGAGTCGTTCCTTCATCACATGAACGATAATCTTTGACCATAAACTTGATAAAAGGAGTTTCCCTGGCAACAAATCTGTGTGTATATTCTTTTTCTGTTATTCTTTTTTTGTCTTTATGATTTTAAGTGCACTGCCTTAATGTTTTAATGTTTGTATTGTTTAATAATAATAATAAAAAGACTGGAAGCCTTTAACCTATCGTTCATTCTTTTGTCAGGTGACGTGACAGCATTGGATAGAGAAATGAATTTACAAGCTTCCTTACAAACAGGTGCACAGTCATTATTATTATCATCATCATTATCTTCATTATTATAATTACTGAATTTCTGGTCTCAAATTGTAGCTTTTTACTTCTAACAGTTTATAAATGTGTGAATTTCTGTCATGATGGTTATTTACCATACACTGAATCTTGTGACAAATGTACATTTTAATTTTATTCAGTGCAGTTCACTACAATACAGCAGAAGGGCAGTTGAACATCTATTGACCAATTTATTTGGGTTCAGAATTCTGGATTTTGATTTTTTAATGTTTTTTTGTGAGCAACATTGTGGAAGTGAGACAAAAGCATAAGCTGCTGTGAATAAAGTGGCGTTTGGATGAATTTGCATAAATCCTGGAGAGACAGAGAGAGATCAGTGCCTATAATGGAGAAATGAAAGTGTGATGCTGCAGTTGTTAGATGGAAAAAGGTTTTATGATTCGACCCTCCGAGGACACCAGAAGATTTCACAGTGTCACGCTCCTGACTGCCGGGGTCCATTTAGAAACGTCCCCTCATTCCCCTCATGTCCCTGAGGCATCGTCGTCTTAAATTCAGGCCGATGTGAAAGCACTCCAAAGGCTAATGTGTCAAATTAGACTTTTATTGTCTGAGGCCTTATTCCCTGCTGGTGTCAGGGATCATTCCTCCAGATTCCCATCTGCAGAGACGGGTCAGGTGATAGCCTGGGGCCCTTTGTTTCCAGCGGGACCACGAGGGATGAGCATTTAAATAATTAGAAATTTTCATCCTTAAATGATGCACGGCAACACCTCAGCAGCCCTCTTTGCAGTATCCTGTCTTCTCTTGACGTCACTGCCTCAGATTCGGTTGTGCAGCACTGACTCAAGGTGTCCCAAATGCATGAGAGGAAATGTTAATTCTGAAAATGAATCCGAATCAGAATGAGCTTTATTGCCAGGTATGTTTACACATACGAGGAATTTGTTTTCGTGACAGAAGCTTCGCAGTACAACAGAACATAAAACACATAATAAAAGAATAAAAAAAATACAAATAAGTAGATAAGGAATGACAATATACAAATTGACAATTGTAGGCAGGTATATTACAAAATGCAGTTATTTATGTACATGTATATTATGTGCAAAATTTAAGTGTACACTAAGTATGTGTGTTAGATAAATAAGTGTATGTGTATATAAATCTAAATAGTGTAGTGTGTTTGCAGTTATTATCAGCTGTTCATAAGATGGATTGCCTGAGGGAAGAAACTGTTCCTGTGTCTGGTCGTTCTAGTGCTCAGTGCTCTGTAGCGTCGACCAGATGGCAACAGTTCAAAGAGGGAGTGTGCTGGATGTGAGGGGTCCAGAGTGATTTTGACAGCCCTTTTTCTCACTCTGGATAAGTACAGTTCTTGAATAGAACGAAGAGTTGAACCGATGATTCGCTCAGCAGTCCGGACTACTCTCTGTAGTCTTCTGAGGTCAGATTTAGAAGCTGAGCTGAACCAGACAGTTACTGAAGTGCAGAGGATGGATTCAATGATGGTGGAGTAGAACTGTTTCAGCAGCTCCTGTGTCAGGTTAAACTTCCTCAGCTGGCGAAGAAAGTACAACCTCTGCTGGGCCTTTTTCACAATGGAGTCAATGTGAATGTCCCACTTCAGGTCCTGAGAGACAGTGGTGCCCAGGAACCTGAATGACTCCACTGCAGTCACAGTGCTGTTCATGATGGTGAGTGGGGGGAGTGCAGGGGGGTCTCTCCTGAAGTCCACGATCATCTCCACTGTTTTGAGCGTGTTAAGCTCCAGGTTGTTGAGAGTGCACCAGACAGCCAGCTCTTTTACCTCCTGTCTGTAAGCAGACTCGTCACCGTCCTGAATGAGGCTGATGAGTGTGGTGTCGTCTGCAAACTTCAGGAGCTTGACAGAGGGGTCCTTAGATGTGCAATCATTAGTGTACAGGGAGAAGAGCAGTGGGGAGAGAACGCAGCCCTGGGGAGCTCCGGTGCTGATTGTACGGGTGCTGGATGTGTATTTTCCCAGCCTCACTAGCTGCTGCCTGTCTGTCAGGAAGCTGTTGATCCACTGACAGACGGAGGTGGGCACGGAGAGCTGATTTAGTTTGGGCAGGAGGAGGTTTGGGATGATCGTGTTGAAGGCCGAGCTGAAGTCCACAAACAGGATCCTCACATAAGTCCCCGGTCTGTCTAGGTGTTGCAGAACATAATGCAGTCCAATGTTTACTGCATCGTCCACAGACCTGTTTGCTCTGTAGGCAAACTGAAGAGGATCCAGCAAGGGCTCAGTGATGTCCTTCAGGTGGGACAGCAACAGTTTCTCAAATGACTTCATGACTACAGACGTTAGAGCCACAGGCCTGTAGTCATTTAGTCCTGTAATTTTGGGTTTCTTAGGGATGGGGATGATGGTGGAGCGTTTGAGGCATGAAGGGACTTTGCACAGCTCCAGCGATCTGTTGAAGATCTGTGTGAAGATGGGGGCCAGCTGGTCAGCACAGGATTTCAGACAGGCTGGTGTAACACAATCTGGGCCTGGTGCTTTTTTCCTTTTCTGCTTCCGGAAGACCTGGCGCACCGCATCCTCGCTGATCTGAATTGCAGGTGTGGGGGAGAGGGGGGATGCAGGAGGTGAGAATGGTGAGAGTGCTTGATTGGAGAGGTGTTCAGGATGGGTTGCAGGAGCTGTTAATGGTGTGAACGGTAGTTTGGAGAGGCATTCAGGGCTGGTTGCAGGAGTTGTGAAGGGTGTGAATGGTTGTGTGGGGAGGCGTTCAGGGCAGGTGATGGGTGTTCTTTCAAACCTGCAGTAAAACTCGTTCAGATCAGCCAGTCGTTGATTCTCTACGGTGCTGGGGGGTGGTGTCTTGTAATTGGTGATCTTCTTTAGACTTTTCCACACTGATGCGGAGTCGTTGGAAGTGAACTGAGTCCTTATTTTTTCAGAATAATTCCTCTTTGCCACTTTGATCTCCTTTTCCAATGTGTATTTAGCCTGTTTATACAAGACATTGTCCCCCTTCACGTAAGCATCTTCTTTGGCCTGACGGAGCTGTCTGAGTTTTGCAGTGAACCATGGTTTGTCATTATTGTAAATTAGTTGAGTCTTTGTAGGAATACACATATCCTCACAGAAACTGATATATGATGTTACAGTCTCTGTGAGTTCATCCAGATCGGTGGCAGCAGCTTCAAAAACACTCCAATCAGTGAGGTCAAAACAAGATTGTAAATCCTGCTCTGCTTCATTAGTCCATCTTTTTACAGTCCTTGATACAGGTTTAGCTGATTTTAGTTTCTGCCTGTAGGACGGTATAAGATGAACCAGAAGGTGATCAGAACGTCCCAAAGCTGCTCGTGGAACAGAGTGATATCATCCTTTATTGTGGTGTAACAGTGATCCAATATATTACTGTCTCTGGTGGGACATGTAACATGCTGTCTGTATTTTGGCAGTTCACGGGAGAGATTGGCTTTATTAAAGTCCCCGAGAATGATTAAAACAGAGTCCGGGTGATGTTGTTCTGTGTCTGTGATCTGATCAGCGAGTTTCTGTAAAGCTGAGCTCACATGCGCTTGCGGAGGGATGTAAACACTGACCAGAATGAACGAGTGAAACTCCCGCGGCGAATAGAACGGCTTGCAGTTAATGAAGAGTGTTTCTAGATCAGGACAGCACGTCTTCTTTAACACAGTTACATCTGTAAACCACCGTTCATTGATGTAAAAGCATGTCCCGCCGCCACGCGATTTCCCAGTTGATTCTGTGTCGCTGTCCGCTCTGAACAGCTGAAAGCCCGGCAGATGGAGCGCGCTGTCCGGTATGGTGTCCTGAAGCGCTTGATCAGCGCCGCCGCTCCTCCGATAACAACGTTCACTAAAACGTCTGAATAATTGAAATCCGGAAAAACATCTTGTGATGCGTTCTGCCGAATGTTCAGCAGTTCTTCCCTGGTGAAACTGATGGCAGGAATATAACTAAAGACAGGACAAACTAACAAAAACACAAAAACATAAATGCAGAGCACATTTTGTACAATTTCAGTTTAATTTCACACTAATATTTGAAAGGCGAATTCTTTGTAATATCTAGGGTCCAGCATGTTTTGAATAGTGTTAATTGTTAATAAGGGCTAAAATACAACAGGTGGAAATATAGCACTGACTGCAGTATCCATCCACAGTTTTCGGTTACTAACATAAACTAACAATGAAAATATGTTGTAGTTCATGATTTTGAATGAATTAGCGAGTGTTAACAGATGTTACTGTCTCTTTTGGCTACTCATTCCATCTTACTAGTTTCATTAAATGTTATTCAACAAATTAGATTAATACTTTTCTCTCTGTAAAAGCATTTATTAAGTCTGAATGAGATGCATTGATCTGTCGAAGGGACCACAAATGTATCTGGGTTAGAGATGTTGACATCGCTGGTGATGAAACACAGCTGCTGTCATGCACTGATGCTCTCCGCTGCTTCGACAGGACAGGACTGAGATGTAATGTGATGTAATATAGTGACGGATCAGGGAGGATCTCAAATTAAATGTCAGGTGAAAATACACCCAAAATGCTTTTTGAACAGATCGCTGAATCCACATTCAGAGGTTGCCTGTGACAGACTGCAGCCACTTTTAAATGCAATAGGGTTTTGAATGATCCATCAGTGTGTTTACAATACAGAAGTGATGTACATGTAAGTGGAAGGATTTTAGGCAAATCCAGAAATGCTGTCTTGATTACTGTAGTGTTACGTGAGAAGTGATCACTAATGTTTCATTGAATTGTTCAAAAATGCCGTAACACCCAAGAACAAAACAAAGCTCTGTCTTGAAATGATCTGCTTTCTTTTGAACCATTTTTGTAAAGACAGTCAAAACTGTATAAAAATGGTTAATATAATTAGCTTTTTGTTTAATGAACAGTTGTTAATATCACAGGTCGTGCAGTGTACTTGTGTCAGCATTGGCTCTGTGACAAGTGGTGTAAGAGAATGGGAAGGGCTTGTGCACTCTCGAACAATGATTAACAATCAGTTTTTGAACACACTCTTAAATGAGAATTGATGCCACCAGCCAAATTTGAACAAAAACTAAAATATAAAACAAAAAAGCAAAAAGGGTACTTATCTAGACAGTTGACAAAAGGGCAGGTGTTTGAGCGACACATGAGGTCTATCTTATATGAAATTAGAAAATATTCTTTCACCGTGGACCATCATCCCTCCAGCTTTGCCTTGGTCTGGTATCACCCTGGTTTAACCACAGGATTACAGGCTACTGGCTACACCTCTGCCTCCATCCCTTCAGCTACGCCATTGTTCTTGCTTGGGCCGGATCTGCTGTGTTCTTCTGGATCCCCATCTCTGCCTCAGTCCCATGAACTCTGCCTTGGCTCTCCAGTCCAGCACTGTCACCCTGGATCTCCGTCTCCTCTGCTCTGCTTGGGTCTCCTCCTCCATCTGCTCCATCTCAGTCTGTCGTGGACCTGGAGCCGTGATCTCCACATTGTTTCCTCTCTCCCTCGACTCTGCCATAAGCTTCTGTCCTGGCTGTGGTCTGGGTCCCTACCTGGATAGTCCTGCTCCTGGCTCCTCCCATCATCTTCATCTGCTCTTCCCTGTCCTTCACCTTCACCTCATCCACCTCCAGAGTCCCCTCCTGCCCCATATGTACTCTTTACTGCGCCAGCTGTGGGTTATATTCTGTTTGCTTAAGTTTTTCACTGTTCAAGTTCAAGTTCAGATTATTTCTAGAGCCTTCCTATCTTAATCCCCTCGCCGAAGTGTAGGAGTGGAGTAATCAGACAAATAAGTAGGAGCTATATTGTTTAGTGATTTGTAGACAAGTAGATTTTAAACTCAGTTTGATAATGAATTGGCAGGGAATGCAATTTTCAGTCGGGGAATAAAATGATCAAACTTTTTACATCCCTTCAGGAGTCTAGCTGCTGCATTTTGGACGACTTGTAACCAAGAGATTTGGGCCTTTGATATGCCAAAATAATAGGAGTTGCAATAATCCAGCCAGACATAATAAAGACATGGATAGTAGCTCCTAAAGAACTTTCAGAGAGAAATAACTTTGTGTTCTTCTCCTGTTTGCCTGCCTGTGTTTTCTAGTTAATTTAATCGCTTTTTAATTAGTCACCCACACCTGTTCTACTTTTCCTTTATTGCATTCTAGTAATCTCCTATGTATTGGATTTATTATTAAAGACTGCTGTCTTCTCCTGTGTCATGCACTTTATCCTACACAAAACCATTACATTTATCACCATCGTCTTTTATTTTATATTGGTCTTGCTGAATTCCAAATACTTATCAGAAAATTAACAAAGGACCTTGTACTTGTACACTTGTAAATGCTGAAGATGGTCATGTTAGGCAACCCTTGTTTAAGATTTGTTTACAAAGGTTTACACATATTCCCAAGTTCAGTGTGAATTAACAATTTCTTGGTGTTTGTACAATAAATTTACCCTGCAATGTGATATAACCAATGCAGAGATTTCAACCATTATTCACAAATATTTCTTTAGCAATTAATTGTGAACCGTGATTGTGTATTTACTTTGCTTTTTATTGCTAAGTATGCAATTTTTGTGCAGTTTGAACTACTGAACACAATTAGGACCAGCCTATTAACTGAAGTATCAAGGTGTTTAGACTGTAATTGGGGAAAGTGTCTCTGTCTATCTCTTTCATGCTCTGAAGGTGATGAGGTGCTTGTGCAAGTGTCTCACCTCTGGCTGAGCATGTTAATGAGCTTGCAGAATACATGTGTAATATGTCTTGAGTGCAGGAAAAACCTGTAATGTCAGTTAGCTTTACACTGGTCCTTTGAAACCCACTGTCCATAGACCATTGATTTCATAGTGTTAACAGAGATGTTCATGCCCCTTACAGCCACACAGAGTGTGTGAAACACTTCATGAACTGCATGAAAAAAAGTTCATTAATTGACTTTGATTGCAGGCCAGGACTTAAGCCCCTAATGTTTTTATAAAAGCCTTAGTTTTTCTTACCATCTTGTGTTTTACAAC
Source organism: Carassius auratus (assembly GCF_003368295.1). NCBI lineage: Eukaryota > Metazoa > Chordata > Actinopteri > Cypriniformes > Cyprinidae > Carassius > Carassius auratus. The sequence goes on along the minus strand of NC_039287.1, from coordinate 18,446,041 downwards.
ATTTTCATGCCAGGTCATGTTTGCCACAAATAAAATAAAATATCAGAAAGTCTGACTGTTTGTAACGTTAAACTATTCCGCAAGTGGAAGCTCATTTAAATTGTGAAATGTGATACAATCTGAAATTAAAGAGTCAAGATGTTTTTCTAATATACACTTACCGACAGTATGACCTTGGAAGGCCTTGGCTTTGAATCCACCATGATTTATTCTGCTCCGTGGGTGTCTTGGGTCACAGCCCTGTGATAGAATCATGGTGTCTTTACTTCCTTGAAGACTGTGAAGGAAATAATCTTCTTTTTTTTAGTTGTAACAACAAACATACCTTGTAGTTGACATTGCCTTTTAAGGATGAACTCCAGTTTCTCCACACATTCTGCATCTGTCATGGCCTCCACGAGCAGCCTCATGTTGCAGCACCAAAAGCAGAGCCTATGTTTGATAGCATCACATGCAACTCAGCAGAAAGCACTCTTCTGTGACTATGAACTATGTAGGTTTTATGAAGGAGCATACAATACTGAAGTGAAGTACCCACACATTGTTTGAACAAAGACATCTGCATGTTCCACACCCAGTGACAAAAAACCCAAACCTTTCAGTTAATCAAGATGATTTATAGCTGCACTTTGGCTTTGGGGATCTGTGTAGAATAATTATCATTTGGATGTAAATGCTACACTCCTCATATGAATTAGATTTCATTATAATAATGTTTTTAATGATTTTCAGTAGCTAACTCCTTACAACCATTTTATAATATATGGCCATGGACAATTCATAAATATCAGGTTATTCAGAAGTGCTATCAGTTGGAAGTGCATCATTATCCTGCTGTTGAAGCCGCAGAGCTGCACTCTGTACATGCCCTCAACACAAGAAGTGTGAAACACAGCTCTCAGCTTATCTGTTGCTTGATAGTGCAAGAGTTCTGCACACTTGTAACACACATTTTGAATACGTACTTAATATACATGAGAGTGGTTACAAACTGTACATCTGTATTAACTGAGTGACAATAGAAAGATATGGCACATACACAGGTTGTCTGTTGCTTCATTAAAACACTGATTGAAATGACGAAGAATTTCAGTACTGATTATTCTTTATGTATTCTTGTCCTTCAGGTCCCTTTGTGTGAATCTACCATGGACCCTGTGCTCTGTCTGATCCTGGTCCTGGGAATGGCTGTAATGATGGCCCATGCGTGCCCCAAGTACTGTGTGTGCCAGAACCTCTCGGAGTCGCTGGGGACCCTGTGCCCGGCCAAAGGCCTGCTCTCCGTGCCACCTGATATAGATCGCAGCACTGTGGAGCTCCGGTTGGGGGGAAACTACATCCTTCGAATCACAAAACAGGACTTTGCCAACATGACAGACTTGGTGGACCTTACTCTCTCCCGTAACACGATAAGCTACATACAGCCCTTTTCCTTCGGGGACCTGGAGACACTCCGTTCTCTCCATATGGATAACAACCGTTTAGTGGAATTGGGCCCTAATGACCTGCGAGGGCTGGTCAATCTGCAGCATCTCATTCTCAATAACAACCAACTGGGCCGTATCTCCGAGAAGGCGTTTGAAGACCTGGCTGCATCGCTCGAGGATCTGGACTTGTCCTACAACAACCTTCAGGCTCTGCCCTGGCATTCAGTCCGGCAGATGATCAACCTGCACCAGCTGAGTCTGGACCACAATTTGTTGGATTACATTCCCGAGGGGACCTTTGTGGATCTGGAGAGGCTGGCTCGCTTGGACCTGACCTCCAATCGGCTCCTGAAGCTTCCGCCGGATCCTATCTTTGCCAGGGCACAGGATTCTGAGGCGATGACCACACCGTTCGCCCCTCAGCTCTCACTCAGCATAGGTGGAAACCCACTTCACTGCAACTGCGAATTGCTTTGGTTCCGGCGTCTGGAGCGAGACGATGATCTGGAGACTTGTGCCTCACCTCCTGGCCTGAAGGGCCGCTACTTCTGGAACATTCGGGAGGATGAGTTTCTGTGTGAGCAGCCTCTGATTACTCAGCACACCCACCGCATGCTGGTTCTGGAGGGGCAGACCGCCAGTCTACGGTGTGAAGCCATCGGAGATCCCACCCCAACCATACACTGGGTGACCCCGGATGATCGACTGGTCGGGAACTCCTCTCGCACTGTGGTGTACCGCAACGGGACCCTGGAGATCCTGATCACCACTTCCAAGGACTACGGGACCTTCACTTGCATTGCAGCCAACCTGGCTGGTGAATCAACTGCTTCAGTGGAGCTGTCAATTATTCAGCTACCCCACATAAGCAATGGCACAAGCCAGGCATCGCATCCCAAGTCCCGACTGTCAGACATTACCGGCAGCTCCAGGACCAGTAAAGGTGCTCCCAAGAACCAGCCAGAGAAAGCAGTGTCTGTGTCTGAGGTGACCGCTGTGTCTGCCCTGGTCAGTTGGTCCATCAGCAAGACTGCTCCCAAAGTGAAAATGTACCAACTACAGTACAACTGCTCAGATGATGAAGTCCTCATCTACAGGTACCAAGCAGAGTGGATTCTTTCACATCTTCAAGCAGAGTGACAGAATTACTAATTCCAGAGAAAGATGTGCCACAATTAAGCAAACTGTGGGAATCCAAGAGTTTTTTGGTTTGATCAACTTTAAGTAGAATTGGGTGTGTTTTTTGTCTGGGGGGGGGATTTATTCAAACAACAAGCAGGTGCCCTGAAAGTTTTAGATGATTCTGAGACTCCATGGGTAGATAGTATGTCAATCCTCTGCTCGTTGATGAGGTTGTAGTTTACTATAGCAGCTGCAGTGTAGTGTTAGAAAGGGAAAACAGACTGAAGGAAAATGTCAGTTAAGCCATTCACCCATTAATATTTGAAGAAACTGCTCATTGGCAGTAATTTGTTGTGGCATCTTTATCAGAGTTGTGCCAGTGTGAGAGATAAATTATTGATTGCTTTCTTCATAATGGTTCAGTGAGCTGCTCTGGGAAATGTTCTGAACAGCATAATGAGTAAATAAGCTCTTACTGTGGCAGAGAATACACTGTCATAACCAGCCGAACATGATAAGATTTCTAGGACAAGCAATATTTCTAACATCGCTCCAAGTAAAAATGCAGTGCGTCACAACAAAATCACAGCCAGGCAGAACAGTGAGGCTAAGATCTCTGTTTGCAAGCTCTCTCACCCTCTTAAGAGCATGAAACTAAGAGCACACACCTTGTGTTTCGATGATTTCTGTGATGCTTCTCCAGATGGCATCTTTTATAAGGCTTTCTTTGTGGAAGGATTTGTCAGCATTGGACTTTAGAATACATGAAGCATGGGATTTTGGTCCAGTAAGTTTTTGGTGTGGGCCAGGCTACTGGTGTGACGCTTTCTGTAAAAAAGAGATCGCTTGTATGACTTGTGCCTGCTTCAGGCTCATTTTCAGTGAGCTCTCTTCAACAAACATCTGCTCAACAATATTCAATACTTCATATTCAAAGCACATGCCTTTACCTATAATAGCATTTGCTAATTCCTTGCATGTAAATATGTGACAGATAAACGTCTGTTTCATCATGTTTAGCTGGCATCAATACATACAACTGCATAAATATCCATTGTTAAGTCATATGGATAGTCCTGTATTTGGTTCCTGCGTCTGAATGCAGGCTATATGCATACATAATATTATAAGTCAATTATGTTTACACCGGCCCTAATAAATGTATAATAAAAGTGTTTGTTCACATTTGGCACCTGGTGATTCGAAGCATTACCAAGAAACATTAAGAAACTTCCTTAAAATACACTTTAAAACTCAGTATCTAGCTTATTTCATTGCTAGAATTGTTTCTATCAATTCACTTACCTTTGCAAAATTTGACACAGTTAGAGCTTAACTGAACATTATATGCCTTTAAAAAAAGGTATATGTCCAAGTACAGTTCTTCCTCTGTTGATTTGACTCTTTTCTCCAATGTAATGTTATTGTTCTAGTCAATTAACACAGCTATCGAAACACAAACTGTCAACAAATCAAACAGTTCAACTTTACTGCAAAATGAAGCACTGTAAACATATTTATTGATTCATTTTTTTATTTATTTTTTTATCAAATATAAAACTTTTTTTAAAACCTGCACAAATAAAATTAATACCATATATACAGTTCAGTTACAGGTTTTCACACAAGCAAAAAGCATTTTTAAGGAAAGGGATAAGTTAAAAGGAATCAAATATTACTAATAATTTATTAATGTAATAACATATAAATATCTTAATGTCTTACTTGTTTAGATTGTTAAAATGCATTAGTTTCTTGTTGATCCACTGGTTGACATTTCAATTTAAGTATTTTTTCAATGATCTGCACAAAAACAGCAGAAATGCTTATTGAACATGCAAATTCATCCTCTGCCAGCAGGTGGCACTTTTGGAGTGGCAGAATATAGCAGTTATATAGTCTCTGACTGAATATTTTTCTTAAAGAAAGATTTAATTGTTCCATTAATCTATAATGCAATGCTTGTCTTACGTTCTCCAAATTGAAGACCTACCTGAATCATAAATAAGACTTAGTTGAAACTTTTAAGACTTTTGTGACCTGAAATTTGAAACTAAATTTAAGACGTTGGTGGGACTGAAGTGCATGCTGTCAGGAGAGTTCTGAACCATTCGCTAAATCTGCACATTCTGCTATAATCTCAACTGATCTCATCTGTTTCTCAGCTTCTCTAAAGGAGAGGCTATGGTTTCTTACATGCTCAATTTGGGTAACTCGGATTTCATTTGCAATTTGTCTGTACTTTCTATATCTCCTTTCACCCTGCTGTCCACTTCCTCTCTGTCCATGTCTTCTTAGTTTCTATACCAATGCCCTCCACTCCCCTTCTGTCTTCTCCCTCTCCTCTCTTCTTTTCTAACATCCTCCTCTCTGCTCATCTCTTTCTACCTGTGGCACTCTTCTTCTGAAGAGAATGGATTCAAAAGTAACTGAAGTTCAGATGATAATAAACAAAAACACATTTCTGATTCAAGATGATCACACATGGAAGATCCAACATCAGAAGCATCTTTCACACCACTTCTGGCCACAGTACGTCTTGAGGTCTGGCCATGTGCCTCACTGGAACTGAACACACCACATGAAAGGTCTGGGGTTAGCAGAGTGCCGCACATTCATCAGACTGCTGACTCTTGAGTAGAGCTTCCAGTGTGAGAATGACAACACTAAAGCATGACTGAGCATGGAGAGCGCTAAACAGATCGAATGCAATAATGGCCCAATAATTCTGAATAAAATATGCATTCTGCTAAAATATTTATTGTTGGACATTAAATGTGACACACAAAAATTGTAATACTACATATAAGTTATTTTTTATCATAGCAGTAACTGTAATTCAGATGTAAGCTGCTAATACAGCTCAAATCAGTTAAATCGTGTGTTCTTATCAGTTAAAATATAATCTGATTTCTATTTAATTATTATTTATAATTCAGTGGTTTTAACTTTTAATTTAGTGTTTGAAATGCTTTACTGCTTTAAGGAGCAATTTTATATGGTACTGTGTTAATGTTTTATGTGAGAGAGTCAGTGGTAATATCAGTGTGTTCCTATTGGTCAGTGTTACAGGAACTTAGCTTAGCCTGACCGTTAGCCTGACCGTTAGCATTCTCCGGATCTGGTGTTTCTCTGCATACACTGACAGAGTGACTGAGATTGAGCTATGGTAAATTTGCTTTATGAAACCAAATCAAGTGAAAATAATTTAGATGATCTGAAATAAACCTGGCTTATTTGTTCATGAGACCCCAGATCATGCATCTGAAGAGCTTCATTAGCTTGATAATTAAATGTGCCTGCTAAGTTAACTAGCATAAGTCCACAAATACAAGCGTGTTCTACTTCAGAGAGATATTTCTTGGCAATTGTAGTGTATATCAAATATTCATTCAGTAATTTCTATGCGGCTCGGTCTAAAGATCATGACCACATTTTGGACAAACTGGACAATGTATAGGAATATAAATGTATAGGAGTAGTGAAAAAATAATTCTCTGATTAAATGTTCAAATGATATTAGCAAAAACTAGCAATTTCTGGTATCTCATGATCTATAGGTGCAAGAAGAAAAAGAAGAATACATACAGTACAAAGACAACAGAGGCTATTGCCCCATCAGGGCTTGGCCCCTAAATATACTGAAATATATTCTTACATGGCAAACTAGAGTTTATATTTTTCAATATACTGCATTATTTGCATGGACCATGTATGGCTTTATAGCAATACATATACAAGCTATATAGCAGTAAAGAAAATGTTTCACGTAATAGTAAAAGAAGAACTATATGTGAAGAAATATTCAATATATGAAAAGCAGCAATTCCTTTTGAATTATTTAGTATATTGTAATATATTATCAATATATCATTCTGTATATTTTCAAGAGGTTATGTTGATCAGTCATTTATAAGGATATATATTTTCTTTGCATAAGGGTAGACGTCTGAAACAAGACTAAAACTGTAAAACATAAATATAAAATACAGTTAGCAAAAATAAAAATTGAAAGCATGATGAAAAAATAGTTTCAATAAGAGTCATAGCCGTGTGAATTATGGGTGCTGAGGATGCTGCACGTGCCCCTTGATCATCCCCAAGATACTTAACTTTTGTGATAGTTTTGTGATTCGTTATTTATTAAACTGAACAAATATATAGCCTATCTATCCTATATATATCCATAAACTCTTCATGACAGCAGAAGAGCTTGGACAGTGATCCTTTCGCCAGCGACCCACAGATCTAACGTGTGCAGAAGTGAACACTTACCACGCTCTAGGCGTTCTTGCAGTGTTTTTACTTTCCTGCACTATGGTTTAAGATAATTTCTTTATTAATATATGTGTGTGATACTGGGTAGGCCATCTGTTCGTGGCAGCAGCACAGATGGGAAGAAAAAATAAAGCCAATTACTGTTAGCTGTCAGCTCAGCAAGGAAGAACTTAAGTGTAGTTCACGTAAAAATCAGAGCCGTCCAGTCATGGTTAGTGCACGGGTAAGCAACACTTTAGGATATTTGACTACTAGAATAAAATCTTGTCCAGTTTGTACTGTAGCTTTTTCTCTGAAATAGTTGATACCAGGATAGTAAGAATGACCAACAATAAAATCATTCAGACAGTTAAAATAACAGTTCAACAGAATCAGATCAGATAATGCTGAAGAAATGAGCAATAACATACACATACTTTATGCATAGACTTTTAATGTCTGTGTGTTCAGAAGTAATAAATGCAGTAACTTATAGCAGAATACACAGCACTGATTGTGGATGCCAAAATGTTAATACATACATATATATATACTTATATATACATGCATATATATATAACTGTTATATATGAAATATAAAATACAACTATTCAAATAAGGACATGTAAAAAAAAAAAAAAAAAAGAATGATTGTAGTGCAAAAGAGCTTATTCATACTGATTTAAAGTGGCAAAAAGCTCAGAGATCATTAATTTATTTAAATTGACATAAGAGGTAGGTGAATGAGGTAGTGAGCAGACCAATGCTGCACAAAGTGTTTGGTGCAGGTCACAGTTTGTCAAAAGAGTTTAATTAAGGAGACATGCAAAACGGGGCTCTAGGAGCAGAGTTGAAAAGTACTTCAGTCTGAAACATGGCAGAAACACTGGTCTATAAAATGTATAAACTAATTGTAAAGTAGTCTGCAGTGAATAATGCTAATAACTGAACTCTCACAGTATTGATTCAGTTGATGTGAACTGTGTGTGATGTATAATATAATGTGTTTGATTAGTTTGTCATTGTGTGTTTCAGGATGATTCCTCCCTCCAGTAAAGCCTTCCATGTAACAAGCCTGGTGTCTGGGACTCTGTATGACCTGTGTGTGCTGGCCGTCTGGGACGACTCGGCCACCACACTCACTGCCACTAATGTGGTGGGCTGTGTGCAGTTCTACACCAGGGACCTGTACCCGCTGTGCCAGTCTCTGCACGGGCAGCTGTTGGGCGGCACCATGATCCTGGTGGTGGGTGGCGTGATCGTGGCCACGCTGCTGGTGTTTATCGTCATCCTGATGGTGCGCTACAAGGCAGGGGACATCGGAGGGGGCGGAGAAACCCCTGTCAGCAAGCTGAGCAATGTTAGTGAGACGTACTCTCAGACCAACGGAGGGAGGCCGGGGCAGAACGGAGTGCCTCTGCTGGCACCCAAGCCCAAAGCCAGCATGCAGGATGAAGCGGTTGAATTCAAGTGTGGTTCGCTCCAGAGCAGCATGTCCTCTTCCTCCTCCTCTTCCTCCTCAGGTTCAGCAGATCCCACGTCCTACAGCCCCAACAGTGCCCTCGCCAACATCTGGAGGTCCGCGCCTCCTAAGCCTCGCACTAACTTAGACCAGCTTCTAGGGGCCTTCACATCGCTGGAGCTTCGGGGCCAGACCAAGGAGCCGCGTGCGCCTGTAAGCTCGGCTAACACAGCTGCTGCTTCGGCCCCAGCGGGCCCGACTGACAGGGAGCCTCTGTTGGGCCGGACGCTGGACTCACGGCTTAGCAAGCTGCTCATGTTACCTCTGGACTCCAAACCCAAGAGGAGCCACTCGTTCGACATGGGTGACTTCACGGTGTCGACGGCACAGCAGCTGTGCTCGTACCCGCGCCGGATCAGCAGCATCTGGACTAAACGCAGTCTGTCGGTGAACGGCATGCTGCTTCAGTGCGACGAGGAAGGGGACAGCTGCGGGAGCAAAGGCACCACTGAGAGCTCCGAGTGGGTTAAAGAGAGTACTGTATAGGGACCGAAACTACAGGAAGAGAGACGATATAAACTCCATCCTGCATGACTCTGAATATGTATTTTTATTTTTTTATTGTTGTTGTTCACCTTGCCATATCCAGAACAGATGCATCATTCAGAGGGTGAATTCACGAAATGGTCGCACCACTCTAGATACAGTTTTTCAACACAAAACACGGTCAGATCCTTCCGATGACCCTTGGTTTTCAGCATGATCAAGCACATTGTAGATTGAACCTTATTCACACAATTTGCCTGCTGCAATTAAGTCCAAAGTATTTTACGCATACACCAGCGTCCGCATACAAATAGTTACCATAATAGTATGTGCACACTGTACGCACACAATCTGATTTTTTGTAAAAAAAATTGTGCATATTTGGTACATGCAGGTCACATATGCACATTAAATTAGTTTTGCACCAATCTGCAATGCTAGCCCGGGCCGCTGTTTACAGTAGAAAACCAAACTGAGGAGATGAAACAACATCAACAAACTAGTGGAGACTGCAGCAACAATAGCATTAACAAGCATTTTTGTGTGAGGGGATTATGAGATCGCAGCAGCTTTAGTTAAAAAAGAGCTTTTTATCAGACTAAGATCAAGCTTTGTTCAGCGAACCTGGCAACTTTCTGTGTTCATGCACACTGTCAAGTACTTTCAAAGGCTACATGTTCAACTGAACACATATGCTAGTGTACACCTAAAAAAAAGAATGCATTATATTTTGGGCTTTACACTTCATCCCTTATGTTTATTCAGAAGAGATGATTTTCTGTTGAAGCAGTTATTCATCAATTAAAGAAGAGATTATAACCATCTGTATATGCGGACACATGAGGACCTTCTGTATTTTAAAGAGTTGATTCAGTTGTCTGGATCATAGTGCTGGACTGATGCTGTGCAGTCACAGGAAAGTTTGTCAGATCATGCTGGTCTGAAGCATCCGAAACTTGACTAAACCGACGGGAAGCAGATTGTGTGGGTGTCTTAGTGACGTTAAGCTCCTGACACACCAACATCAGGCTAAAGACTATAGACACCTGCTGGTATAGACAGCTCATCACAGGCTGTACCTGCTGTAGTGTACCCCAGACAAGCAGGACATGAGGCAACAACACAGCCGTCTGCAGTCACCGCTAGTGCTTTCTTCTCATGATCTGCATGATCTCCTAAAGCTGCGCAGGCGACTGGTCGGTGGTCACGATTCCTTCTTAGCGAATCCTCCCAGTCTGCTGTGCTGACTCACTGGTGTGAGACGTGTGTGTGTGTGTCATCTTCATGTCTTAACTGTGTCTGAATCGTGCAGGTGGGAATGAATGTGGAAGACCTGTGGGACGGACTGGTGTGCTGCTGCAGTTTTCTAGGCTGGAATGGGAATTGAAGCACATAGACAGGAAATTGCCATGAAGATCCGCATAAAGACTCTGTCAATATCTTTATGTACAACACTGTTTATATGTGTTATCAATATACAAATTTATATATTTTTTATCTTGTTGGTCAAATGCACCTCTTTCTTGATGAAAGAGAATTTTCTGAAGCTTCATGGTTTATCTCACTCTCTTGAAGTTCTTGTTCATTCATTTTTGAGAAATCGTGTACAGTTTCAATGAATCCTCAGATATTTGAAGCCGTCTGTTTACATGTGATGTTTTCTACATTCCTGTATTTACAAAGGTAATGAATGGAAAGACATGAGACCATAGTAATGAAAACGGCTGTGTGAAAATATCATGAAACATGTCTATTGTGTTATTTTAAGTCACTTAAGCTTCTCACACAGAGGCACTCGGGGGCCTCGGCTAGCTTCCAGGGGGCCGTCAGATGACTTAAAAGTATTAAAATGAATAAATATGAATATATTGAAATTATCTAAAATAAAAAGCTGTATTTGCTTTTCCCACCTCAATAAGTATTTTTATTAGATTTAATCAGAAAGCATACAGTGTTTTGAATCTTGTGTTGGAAAGTGGGGGGCTGTAAAAGGTTGAGAAGCACGGTCCTAGTTCACCCAATCAAAGACAGCTGAAAGAATCGGTGTGCATCACAGTATTGCTCTGGGTTCACTGGTATTCATCCTGCTTCACTTAGGCAGCATTCACACTGCAGAATGCGGTGTCACTCCTCTTCTGAGTGTTTCATCAGCTTCTGCTCAAACACAGCTCGTCTATTAACAGGAGTCACTCTGCATTATACAGCACAGTTCCTCCTGAAGGATTCAGCCAGTGACCACTGCATTTATGTGGAGTTCAGGAGGATGCTGACGCTCGTCTGAGCTGTTGGAAAATCACAGAAACAGAGGTCAGTGTCCCAATTCATTATGTCTTTGATATTTCTTTTTCTCCACTGTAGCCCTGTGGATCTTCACCATGTCTTCACCAGACAAGACCGATCACACGCTGTCACATGAGTCTGCGTCACTGAAACTGAAACCTGAAACTAGAACACAACCACACAGACATGCATCCACTAAAGTGACAGTGAAGCTGCCCAATAATGATAAAGAGTGTTTAGCAACTGAAATGAAAATAGTAAGATTTTGAAAATGGTACATGGTTAAAATAAAAACAAATCTAAAAAGCACAAGGAAATGGTGATAATCACAACTTCAGATTTATTTATTTATCAGAATTAATTATTAATATATTTAACAGATTTATTAATTTATTTACTCTTCCTGAAAATAAATAAAATCTAATTTTGATAAATCAGTAAATTATATATTTCACAAATGAAAGATGTTTAATCTCTTTTATCATATTTGTGTGTGTGTGTGTGTTAGTGTGTGTGTGTGTGTGTGTGAGAGAGAGAGAGAGAGAGAGAGAGTGTGTGTGTGTGTGTTTGCTCTTGTTTTTGTATCATATCAGGACACAACTCTGTATAATGTCATGGGTATGACACAGGTATTACAAGGAGAGCGTGACTTATGAGCACATAACCAATGTCCCCATTTTTCAAAACACTTATAAATCATACAGAATGAGTTTTTTTGAGAAAGTAAAACTGCACAAAGTTTCCTGTGAGGGTTAGGGTTAGGTGTAGGGTTGGTGAAGGGCCATAGAATATACAGTTTATACAGAATAAAAACCATTACACCTATGGGATGAACACACTTTACACAAAAACAAACATACCCCCATACACACACACACACACATTTAAATCATTGTGTCTTAGTAGGGACTACATAAAATAAACTATTATTATTGTTATGATTATGTAGCCATTGATTCTGTCAATGGAATGAAGCGTATGGAAAAACAGAAAGTGGTTCAGACTGGCTCATGTCCTTTCTCCTGCGTGTTTGACTGACTTGTGTCTCGTGTGTCTGACTCTTTCAGAGAGAGTGCTTCAGCATTCAATCACTTCTCTGTTTTTTACAGATGATAACATTAAATGCCTAGGACAATGTGTTCATGCCCAGTACTTTCTCTTCTTCAGTATAAATAAAGATTCAAGTGGAAATAGAGTGGATTAAATATTATAGACGACTTCCCCAACAAAAGCACATGGCTGGATCAGTCACGGTGTGCCTCTGGTCTGTTGTGATGGGTAACAACATGCAACCAACCTCATGAGCGAAGATAGTCAGGTCACCTTTATTTATAGAGTGCTTTTAACAATACAGATTTTGTCAAAGCAATTGTACAGCATTAATTAGCAAAATAATGAGTCAATATGACAATAATAAACACTCATTTGGCAGTTCATCATTGAATTCAGTGATGTCATCATCTCAGTTCAGTTTAAATAGTATCTGTGCAACCATTTTCAATCAACCAGTGCAGTGTTGACAGGGGGTCTATAGTAGAGAATGAGTGGAACTGTTCCTCAGGGGGTCTATAGTGCACTGTCTGATGTGAAACTGTAGCTGACGGCTGAATGGTTGCAATTTTATCTCTAATAGTATCGATTTTAGAAGTAAAGTAGTTCATAAAGTCATTACTGCTGTGATGTTGGGAAATGTTCACACTTGTTGAGGCTTTATTTCTCTTTAATTTAGCCACTGTATTGAATAAATACCTGGGGTTATGTTTGTTTTCTTCTAAAAGAGAAGAAAAGTAATCAGATCTAGCAGTTTTTAATGCTTTTCTGTAGGATAGGTTACTTTCCCGCCAAGCAATACGAAATACCTCTAGTTTTGTTTTCCTCCAGCTGCGCTCCATTTTTCGGGCTGCTCTCTTTAGGGTGCGAGTATGCTCATTATACCATGGTGTCAAACTGTTTTCCTTAACCTTCCTTAAGCGTAAAGGAGCAACTGTATTTAAAGTGCTAGAAAAGAGAGAGTACATCATCAAGTTGTTCTGAGGTTTTGGATATGCTAAGGAATTCGGATACATCAGGAAGATAACTTAAAAAGCAGTCTTTTGTGGTAGAAGTGATGGTTCTTCGAAGAAGTAGAATTTACAATTTTGGCTAAATGAAGTTTGCACAGAACTAAATAATGATCTGAGATATCATCACTTGGCTGAATAATTTCAACACTATCAACATCAATTCCATGTGACAGTATTAAATCTAGAGTATGATTTCGACAATGAGTAGGTCCTGAAACGTGTTGTCTAACACCAATAGAGTTCAGAATGTCTAGAAATGCTGATCCCAATGCATCTTTTTCATTATCGACATGGATATTAAAATCACCAACTATTAAGACTTTATCTGCAGCCAGAACTAACTCGGATGTAAAATCACCAAACTCTTTAATAAAGTCTGTATGGTGCCCTGGTGGCCTGTATACAATAGCCAGTACAAACATAACAGGGGATTTATCATTAACATTGGTTTCTCTGGATAATGTTATATGAAGCACCATTACTTCAAACCAGTTATACTTGAAGCCTGCCCTCTGAGAAATCCTGAAAACATTGTTATAAATTGAAGCAACTCCTCCCCCTTTGCCTTTTAGACGCGGCTCGTGTTTATAACAGTAATCTTGGGGGGTGGACTCATTTAAAATAATGTAATCATCAGGTTTTAGCCAGGTTTCTGTCAAACAGAGCACATCTATATTATGATCAGTTATCATTTTATTTACAAAAAGTGTTTTCGTAGAAAGGGATCTGATATTCAATGCAGGTTAACAGTTAACAGTGCGTGGTCTGCAACAATATTTTAATGATGTGTAAATACATTGGCAGAGCCATACTGACACTTTATAAATTAAAGCCACACAGAAGATGCCTTTCTCATTATTCCTTTATTCCTAAACACTGCAGGGATGATGTTATTTAGACCAAAACCCAGAAACAAGTTCACTTTCCAGTTCTTCTGGTTCCATCGTCCTGAGGTCAATGGGTTTTCTGAATGGGTTTTTTTGGTTAAATGGCAGTGAACACAAACATTTTATTCTGTGACATAAAATGCATCAGTAATACCCCTTGTGTTTTTTTTTAAAGCTTTTATTTGTTGCTAAAAAGTGTCCAAATAACACTACAGAGGTTGTCTGAGACATTAAACATCACTCTGAACAGGTAAAGTCATAAACTGTTGTGTTTATAATTCTGTTAATTGTATTTAAGCTTCAAAAATATATCATAATGAACAAACACCATCATAAACTGGTGCTGGTCACAGAGCTGATTTTCTCCAATAATCCAAAAGCCAATGGAAAAATCCAAAGACAGCCTTGGAGCTCTTAAATGGATAGATGGAGCTCTTAGCCTGGTAATTTAATCATTGTCCTATAAAAGAGTCCAGAAACCCTCATCCAGTGACCTGCGAGCATATGCATTATTTACTGGCTCGACCTGTGCAGACTTATTTTAGAGGAAGTTTTTAGAAAGGTCCCTATAGTGACTGTTTGGATGACTAAAACATGCTGGTCTTCAGTTGATACACACCTGCGATCTTCAGTGCTGTGCTCATGGAGAATGAAGCACACGTCTGATATTTATAGCCTGGAGAAGCAGCTACATCCATGCTGAGAGCATCTCAGTCTTCAGTGAGTCCTCCGTGCTGATGACACGTTTGGCAGAAGCTGTAATTGTGCTACAGGAACTCATTCACAGACCCAAGATAAAACCAGGATCAATGAGAAGGACGTGCCATAGTGGACTGTCAGCAAACACACACTACACGAGCATCTCAGGACACGACTGATGATTACAGATGCCCTCCTTCTCTTTAAGACAATCACTGAATACTGTCTAGATCTTTACCATTACATGGAAATAACACTAACAGGATATTACATAAACTTCAGTTTAATAACTACTGCAGCACCAGTGTTTCAGTCTATAAAACCACACATATAGTGTGTGTGTGTGTGTGTGTGTGTGTGTGTGTGTGTGTGTGTGTGTGATTTATGACGCAGTACTGCCCTCTTCTGGACAGAAGATAGAAGGCGTACTTATTTTTATATAAACATTTTAACCATTTTGTCATACACCAGAATGTTAAACTGCATGATATTCCTGGATTCTCTTTCTTTATATCACACTGAGACGGCTGCACGCAGACTGATTTCAGAGGATGGTCAGTGTCTCCAGAAAACCACATAAATGCATCCATTCTGCACTAATGAAGTAAATGCTGTTAGCTGCATCTCCTCTCACATCTCTCGTGTTCCTGTTTGTTTCATCCAATAAAGCCACACTCTAGTTCTCAGTCTGAGTATCAGGACACTATCATACTGCAATTAATGCAAATCAAACACTTCAGGTTGTAAAATATAAAAGAGGCTGTAAATATTATTATTTTTTAAATCTGACATCTACCAGAGTTTTATTTTACCTCAGTTGACTGGCTGCTATTCCTCTTGCAGCATTCGTGTAGTTTCCATTGACATGGCTACAGTGATGAACTACAAAAGAAAAAGGTTATCAATTCAAACCACATGCTTTACAGCAGAGAACAAAGATGCTGCAAAATGCTACTCGCCTGTTTTTGGTTTTGTTTTGTTTGTGTGTGTGTGTGTGCGCGCGTGTGTGTTTGTGCACGTGCGCGTGTGTGTGTGTGTGTGTGTGTGCGTGTGTGTGTGTGTGTGTGTTCACTACTATTTTATCCTATCATGATGATAGTCTTATTCTATATGATATTACTGTAGAATGTTTCTGTCTTATTCAGTTTTGTACTGTGCTTGAACTGTGTTTAACAGTTTTGAAAGCAGTATGTAAACATGCACATTTGGTGGATTTGGTGGTGTGTGTGTCAAAGTGAGAAAGAATGCATGTAATTTGAAGGATGTGGTCGGTGAATGCATTTTGTGAGTTTTGAAAAGCACGCAGTCGTTATCAAGACGTTGAGTTGTTTGAATCAGAGAGAGAGAGAGGTGAATGTGTGGCTTCCTGAATGACTCGTGCTGCACATCTGGTCTGAGTATGAACTGTTGTTCTTCTGGGATCTTAACAGACTGTAAAAACAACAGATCAACCAGTCAGTGGGACTTTGCAGGTGAAAATGCTTTATTGATGAGAGGTTAGAGGAGAATGCTGGTGCAGTCTGACACAAGGCTTGAGAAGTGTTTGAGAATCAGCTAAAGGAGCTCTCAGTAGTGTGCACCTCACAGGTGTCTATGTAGGGTGTGTGCCGGACCACAGAGATATGGCCTGCTCTCGTCTGGAGCTCATGCTCTGTGGAAGATTCTTGAGGATCAGATTCAAAGCACAGGGAATCAATATCAGGAAATATCATTTTTTAATTTTTTAATTAATTGTACATCAGAAAGAAATCTAATTCTCCTGTTCTGAAAGAAAAAAATAAAAGAAACAGATATTTCCTATCACTTTCAAAATGATCTCAGATCAAACTGAAATTTTTAACATCTGGAATGGAGTCATTACCACAACAAATCCTTATAACTCACAATATGACAACAGGTGTCAGCCAGAGTTTATTAAAATAATATGCCATGTATTATTATCATCCACACCAGCACAGAGTAAAAACACTATTACAAGGATAAAAATAATACACAGACTTTAAGACTGCAATGCATGTCATTCTGAAATGAACTGAAGCTATATATATAAATAATTTTAAATTCTTTGCATATGTGAAGATTTTTCTTTTTATTAAAAAGGAAGGTAGTTTCTTTGATGTTCATTTATGAATGTAGCACCTTGACAGTAAGACAGTTTTTAAACTATAGCTCCATTTCTCTAATCTTGATGCACAAAACATACAAAACATACACATACCCAGCCAGCAATGACATGTGTGGCCCAGATGGGTTAAGTACAGGGTCCATGGTTACTGTGTGGGCATGGGTTTTGGCTGGGTGAAATCAGCGGGTCCCATGTAGGATTTGTAGTATGAGTCCCACATAGGAAGCCCATATGAGCTGATTACATGGGCCCCATAAGGGACTGGCACGGGCAAATTGGGCATGGGTTTGAACTGGGAACACATGGGTCCTGCATGGCAGAGGCGTAAAGTAACTATGTAGGCCTATTGAGTTATGTAATTACTTACTGTACAAGTTTTAGTAACTTGTAGTAACTCTACATGTAGTCTAATCAAGCATGATGAGATTGAGTAATTGTAACTCAATACATATCAAGTCACGCTAGTCACCAAAGAACAAACATGACATACATGTAGATCTTTTGCAAAAACAATCCATCAGTCATTTTTGTTAGTCGCTCAGAAAATGAAAAATGTAACTTCCCAAAAATGTAAAAAAAC
Organism: Carassius auratus; assembly: GCF_003368295.1. NCBI lineage: Eukaryota > Metazoa > Chordata > Actinopteri > Cypriniformes > Cyprinidae > Carassius > Carassius auratus. The sequence continues at coordinate 18,428,593 of NC_039287.1, read as the reverse complement.
ATTAAAATAGATCAAAGTTTACGCTGTGTTTAATTATACTGATTAGTGGACTCTCAGAAAGGTTTCAGGCCTACCGTAACAGTGCCAGACGCCTGTCCCTTGGGGTAGAAACACATATTTAGACAACTAGGTATGCTCGATATTATTGGGCGATATTGGCTTTAAGATTCAATATCGGTAAATATCGGTATCGGTTTAAAGATCATTACAGAGCCCACTTTAAGCCCATAGGGGCATTTACGGTTGAATCCTGGTGCAAGCCCACTTTGAACCCCTTTACGCTGGAGGGTGGGGGGGGGGCAAATGGGTCTCACATGAATTACCCATTTAAGACCCACATAAGACCCTTACAGGTCCCACTTAAAACCCATCTTGGCATCCACGGTTGACCCCGTGTGGATCCCGGGTGCAAGCCCATTTTAAACGCCCTTTAAGCAGGTGGGGCCCAAATGGGTCTGTCATGAATTGCCTAATTAAGACCCATGCAGTACCCCCACAGATCCCACTTTTAGTACGTCTGGGCTTCCACGGCTTGCCCCAAGTTGGACCCGGGTGCAAGCCCATAATGGGGCCCACATTTGCTGCCCATGAAGCCCTCATCTGAGCACCACACGTCATTGCTGGCTGGGTACTGTATCTTGCAAAAGCAAACACTTCCAAAACTATTTTAACTCTATTAAAATGTTTTTTTAGTGTAGTAACTCTGAACACAATACATGTCAATCTACAGAGCGATGTGAAGAATGTAAAACACTTCTGCGTGTTCAGAGAGCAGTGGAGCACAGGAGTGTTTTACACATTTACTGTTTACACTGTTATACAACTGAACTGAACCAGTCCTGAACTGACTTGAGCTCTATTATCACATTCTTGACATGTCAGAGATGCTTTACAGCTGAATTTGAATGTGATACTATTGTGAAGCTGCTCTGAAGCAATCTATATTATATATTGCATTTCTATAATTATATTTTTATGTATTTAATTTGTACCTCTATTGCTGCTGTGTAAATACCCTGTACAACCTGTTTGCACATTCTCCTCTTGTACATTCCTGCTCATCTTAATATTTATCAAGTCTACATTATACTGTCATGCACATTTTATTTTATAAGCCTTTATTTTATTTTTATTTTTTGTCTTCTTCCATATCTCATTATTTTGTATAATTTTCTTGTGTTTGTACTCTTTAATAATTGCCCTCTCTAATATAACCATGTACTGTATGTGACAAATAATAATCTTGAATCTTGAATAAAGTGCTTTAGAAAACAAATATGACTTTCAGAGATGACCAGAGCTGGTCCAAGGCATAAGTGAACTAAACCACTGATTTATTTATTCATCCATTCTGTGTGTGTGTGTGTGTGTGTGTGTGTGTGTGCGTGTGTGACATATTATGTCAGTGCATTATCCTGCTGGAAGTAGCCATCAGAGGATGGGTACATGGTGGTCATAAAGGGATGGACATGGTCAGAAACAATGCTCAGGTAGGCCGTGGCATTTAAACGATGCCCAATTGGCACTAAGGGTCCTAAAGTGTGCCAAGAAAACATCCCCCACACCATTACACCACCAGCAGCAGCCTGCACAGTGGTAACAAGGCATGATGGATCCATGTTCTCATTCTGTTTACACCAAATTCTGACTCTACCATCTGAATGTCTCAACAGAAATCAAGACTCATCAGACCAGGCAACACTTTTCCAGTCTTCAACTGTTAAATTTTGGTGAGCTCGTGCAAATTGTAGCCTCTTTATGATGTCAGAGTTTGTTTGAAATGGAGCTCTGTTCAGCTGCTTTATTCTGACATGGTTTCATTTAAGGACTCGATCTATAGTTGCCAAACTCACACGGTTTATATTTCTAAATGCTTCGTGATCTGCAATTACTGCTGCCTGGATTTCACGCAGTCTGACTGCATTGTTTGCCAATACCATATCTGGGGGCATCGGACTGGAATATATATTTCCAGGGGGGGGGATCTATGCATAGGGCCCGGGATCTTGTGGTAGTGGTATACATTACAGTAACACTGAATTACCTGTGTTACACACTCCTCTTCCTCAGGCCTCTTACTCTTCTTCTGTGCCTATGGGCTCTTGGATCCATGCTTGCAAACAGCAACACAGAGGTGGCATCTTTTATAGATGGATGACGACCGATTGCTGATTGAAGAGTTGTGCAAATGAGTTTCACACAGGTGCATAGAGATTTATAATTAGGCGAGTACTTTCTATCAGCTGTAAATAGATTTTATTTTGTTCAACACAGTGAATCCAATAGAGTTTGGGGTCTTTCAATGAGATCTGTGGTAACTGTTTTTAAAAAGGGTGTGAAAAATGTGTGAAACAAATGAAAAAGTGTTAAAACATTTGCAAGAGATGACTTAATGTAATAATGTGATGATGAAGATCAAGCGGATCCCAGTTTCATTTAGTGTGTCTTAGCAAATGAGAAAACCTGTAAGTCTTGGAGGCGTACTGCACCATCATGACAAACTGTGTCCCTTTAATAAACACATCATCACATTTCTAGATGCACTTCATGATGCAGTTGGACAGGATGCACCAGAGCAGCCCAGGTGTGTTGTTGCCAGAACTGGTTCACCAAACATGATCACTTTAAAATTATGTACTTGACCCCTTACTCACCATTTCTAAATCCTATAGAGGAATTGAGATGGTGCATATATGACCACCATCCACAGGTCTGTATGCCTCTTCTGCAGGCAAGGGAACAGACCTTCAGAGACTGTGAGGTGAGGTCTATCCAGGGATGGATTCCACACACAAGGGGATATTTCCCCCGATGATTAGCGAGAGAAGACATTGCTTGTGATGTCGATGACGGCAGGATCCATAAGCCCACTTGACACAATTGTGTTTTTCTGTGTTTACAGTAGTGTATTGTTTGTTTTGATTAAACTGAATTTACTGTACTGTAAAACATACTACTGTAATGTAATGATTTTGAAATCAGTATTTCATTTTGTGGTTGTGAAAACATACCCTCTGTGGAACGGAGTAAAAACATTGAAAACAAAAGACTGCAGTGTTTAATATAAAGCAGACCAGTGTGATGCTGCTGATCTGAAAGTGTTTCATATGAGTCTAGTGGGTATCATTTTATCATCAGTGACATTTTGACAAAGGATTGTTAGGTTTTGATAGCAGAGTTTCAATTTGACAGATGTATTTCCCAGAGTTGTGTCTTATTTGCTTGTGTGTAGAGTTTTGACACAGTTAGCCAAATTTAGCAAAACGTGAAAGAAATAGTCAGAGACTGTAAGAGCTTAAGGTTATTTACACTGGCCAACCTTTGGGGTCTTTGCTATAACTAGCTACTGAGGCATATGATATTGAAACATATACAGTATTAACAGTCACAGTCACATCGCCCTGCAGCCCAGGACTGGTCACCCACTGAAGATAAAGACAAGCAGGTGGAGCTGGTCAGGAGCTGGACGGGAGACTCCTGGGTCTCGAGGTGTTACTGAGACTCATTCTGTGGTCTGTGTGGGTCCTAACGCCCCAGGCACACGATACTGAAA
>NC_039287.1:18405040-18422540 GCF_003368295.1 Carassius auratus | reverse complement strand
TTTGTTGTCTTACTCTCGTTTTAAGTACATCATGTTTATGAATTCAAATCGATCGTGTTGATTTGAACACTTTTCTACCTGAGATATGCAAACTCTTGTATGAGTTGAATGAGATGTATTTGTGGAAGCTGTGTGGCTGTTTACCTCATGGAGCTCAGCTGCTGATCTGAGAGCAGTGGATGGACTCATTAAAGCGGTCAGTGACTGTCCTGCTCAGGATCTCAGAACCAGAGGAACTGTGCTGCGCTCATCCAAAACTAATAAAAGCATGGGAGTTTGTTTGACTTTTCAAATAAAAACATCATTATTAATATCTGACAACACTGCTGTCTTCAGAATATGATTATCAAATTTGTATTATTGTATTTGTTTGATTATGGGATACTATCTGAGGCTAGTGCACCTTTCTCCAGGATTCAAAATGTCTTCAGCACTCAGTATAAAGTGGTACAGTATATAACAGAAAGAAATGACACGTTAAAGTCTCCAATACACGTTGATTTTAGTATTATTTTGGCATCTTTAATGCTATATTTCATCTGGTTTGGCTTGTAAAAAAATAGTTCAGCATCCCTTAAAGCACAAGCCGTGTGGAGGATAATGAACATTTGGTGATGTGATCAGATGACTGACATCATAATAAATCTTAAATAATGTTAAATAAACCCCTGTTTTGACTCTATCCACGCTGCCATGTCAAAGTCCTTTAACCCATTCAGAAACAGCACAGCTGATTATGTTGGTTTAATTTAGGTAAGTGTGTGTTAACAGAGAAATGACTGATGTTCTGTGAAATATCATGTTTGTGTCAATAACAGACTATCAGATAAGATCAAAGGGAACATTACAAAAAGTCATTATGTATCATCCATCGTATGGTGAACTTTTTGTATCAGTTTTCTGTAGATATTCTGTTGTTTTTGAGAGTCTTTTTCTGTGATCATCACTGGTACATGCGTTGGTCAGAATGTCTTAAACATGGGATGATGATAACGGTGTTTCCCTCACCACGAGCCCTGATGTGTGGAGATACAGCACTCTGTCCTCACATGGACTGAAGGAGAAGGGTTCATCAGGTGCTGACTTTCTCATCACTTCACCCCAGAGCCGCTCGGTCCAGTGACTGTCTCTGTTTGATGGAGTTAGACCCAGGTGTTTATCTGCAGATAGCTCTATTGTTTGCATTTTAGGGTTAAAGGAAACGTTCAGAAACTAAACAGTTAATTTATTTTTATGAATATGTTATCTGCATTTTCTCTTTTGATTTATTTAGGACACATCCTGGGGGTTTTGAAATGGTATTAGATGTGGAGTTTATGTTTTGTCTACACATCACAATATGTCACAGAAATCTGAGACGAACAAAAAAGTCCCAGATTAGGACAATTAACCCTATTTATTTATTTATTTATTTATATACTTTTCAGGTTGTAAATGAGAAAACTTTTGCAAAATTGGTCTTCTCATCTTTGGTGTGAACTATCCACATGTTTTATATGAATTAAAGCTTGCAGTAGGTAACTTTTGACGCTCTAGCGGTTACAGTTTTTGCCCGTTGCTTGAACACATTTTGCAAAACTTCGCTCGTTGTGCCAAAATTTTACACACAAGTAAACATGACACAACACTGGGAAATATACCATTCACATCTGTGTCAAACTGAAGCTCTGCTATCTAAACCTAACATTCCTCTGTCAAAATGTAACTCTGATGACAAAATGACACATACTTGCATCTTATACACTTTCAGATCAGGGGGAACACACGAGTCTACTTTATATAAAACACTGCAGTCTTTGATTTTCACTGTTTATTCAGAAGGCATATTTTCAGGAGGCACATTTTCACACAACCAAAAAAGCAAATAGGCCTGCTCAATATTGTACATTGCAGCACTGTACATTGCAGTAACATGAAATTAAGATAAAGCAAAAAAAAAAAAAAAAAAAAAAAAAAAAATATATATATATATATATATATATATATATATATATATATATATATATATATGAAAAACACTATACTGTAAACACAGAAAATCATGGCAATTGTGCATTCCTGGGCTCATGGATCCCGCCGTCTGTTGTCCTCATCCACATCTCAAGCAATGTCTTCTCCCGCTCGGCACTGGGGAAAATATCCCTTGCACGTCGAAACCATCCATGGATTGCTGTCACCTGAATGTCTCCACAGGTCCATCATCTGCAGAAGAGACATGCAGCATGTGTGTGGACTCTCTGCACAGCTTCCCTCACAGTCAGGACATGGTTGATCACATGCTCCACCAAAGCTGCTCTTATATCATCAGAAATAGGGGTCCGTGCATGGCCTCTTCAACCTCCTCCTCCTCCTCCTCCTCCTCCTCTTCCTCTTCCTCTTCCTCCTCCTCATCTTCCTGTTCTTTCTCCTCCTCTTCCTCTTCCTTCTCCTCCTCCTCCTCTTCCTCTTCCTGCTCTTCCTCTTCCTCCTCTTGCTCTTCCTCCTCCTCTTCCTTTTGCTCTCCCTTCATCCATGCTTGCAAAGTTCTTGAAATGGCTAAACTGAGGGCTTTTTGTAGCTTTTTCAGTTTTGCAAGTAAGTGTCTTCAGTTGTGTATTTGAGTGCTAGCAATTACCCGATGTGTTTTGTATTTTGGATACATGTGTTTTCCAAACGGCACTCTGAGATTTCATTTTGGAACGAAGTGTGTTATGTATGAAATAGAGTGTAGTATGCAGGACCAAGTGTGTTGCATAAAGGAGTAAGTGTGTTCAGAATTGGAACTAGAGTGCAAAGCAGCGCTTTTGTTTAAGGTATGGGTACAAGTGTTTGAGGTATGGTAACAAAAGCTTCAAGTTGTGTCACTTTAGTCTAAGCATGGGTCTATAGTGTTCAAGCAACGGGCAAAAACTGTAATAAACAGAACTGCTTGCGTCTTGCGGAAGAACATCGTAGCCGGAACTACTTCTCTCTGTTTATGTCTATGAAGAATCACAAAGGTACTGGATTACTCCGCCGCGGTATCCCCGAAGCAATCTAAAATAGTCCGAATATAAACACTTATTATAGGTGCACCCTAGTGATTCAGGACAAGCTAAAAACACGGTTTGGAAAATGGATTCATGGTGTACTCGCTTATTATATACATTTTTCTACATTTTGAACACAAACAAAATTACGGACCGCAGCTCTGATTGGTTGTTTCTTACCGGGAGCGATGGAGTTTCTGCAAATGGCAATAGGACACTGGGAGGAGCCAGAGGAGCTTGATTTATACAGATTATCTGTCTCATATTCTACTGTCAGGACATAATGACAGGTTTAACAAATATGTAAAAAATACATTTTTCCCTTCCGCAGCTTTAAGGTTATTTTAAATGCTTATACATTTTAGTGTATTATTCTAAGATGCAGTATAGAACATGTTGTGGTTAAGAATGAACTAAATTCAGTTACTGAGAGGGTCCATAAAAACCAAAACTTGTCATGTTCTTGCTCTGTACCCAGATTTACAACAGTGCACTTCAGTGTTATTACAATTATTAATAGCTCAATCAATTGCAGAAAACAGCTTGATTCAAACAGATTAATAAACTCGTGTTAATGTCCGTTTATCATCAGTCTGACCACTAGAGGACTCCTTTCTGACCAGACCCAGGTGCTCATGTACACACATCTTCAGCTGTTACTCATTCTTTTAATAAACAGTCTCACTATTTTAGATTACTATATCATGTATTATATAATGTAGTCTACTGTAGTAATACCATGCTCTGCCCACATTCAGTTCGCATAATGCATATTCTGACCCCTTAACATCCCAAAATACCTGATTTTGTGCCTCTGCTTTTGTATTATGGCATATTTGTAAAGTGTAACATGTAGTTTATCTCTGGGTGTGAATGCTGCTCTCGAGCAGATGCGTGAACAGAGAAGGTTTACGTTCCACAGCAGCTGCTTCTAATGATTTAGTCAAAAGAGTGAAATAAACACTTGTGGCACATTCCTGACTCGATCCAAGACAATGATAAAACGATTAAACGATTAGATGTCACACGCACAGTCAGCCCGCTCTGTTTTTATTTCATAGCTGTTGAGTGAGGAATCGTGTCCATCCAGATTTACTGCATTCTGTTTTTGTTCTGCTGTCAAAGAACCTGGAGAAAATAAGACCGCTGTTTTTATTACTCTGCTGTAAGTTCATGTGAATATCAGTCAGGAAATACAGACTAACCGTGTCCACAAAGACTGGTCAAATATATCTTTAGACGTCAGACACAGCATCATGGGTCAAGGGCTCAGACGTACTGAGGTTCACAAGAATCTGTCGAACAGAACAGAGCAACGTTACCAGCTTCAGTCGCATCATGTTTGTGATGAATGCATGTCTTTATCAAATGATTTGGTTTCTCTGGGAAAGTGTTTCAGGTTATGAGCAGATGTTTAATAAGGTTTGTAGATTATAACTCTGTTCAGCATCACTTGTGCTAACATGAAAGCATATTATATGAATCTCTCACTTAAGTCATGAATAAACTCGAGAAGAAGGAGAAAGATGACCTGAGATGCATTTTTGAGGGATTCTTCTTCTTCTGAAATGGTAGAAAGGAGGCTGACCCTACAATCATCTGCAGAAGTCAGAAAGCAAGCCTTGCTCTGTGTTCAGAGATGAGGTCTGATATAAGAGAGGAGACCACCACAGTGGTACACTTTTTTCATTCTGAGTCTCTTTCTTTGATATATCTTGAGAAATTGTTGAAGAGACAAGTTAGGAGGACAGTTCTTCAAGCTGTTTAATGTGATTTTATTAGTTGTGGATCTGAGCTGGCTCAGGTTTCAGGGTTAATGAACCATTTCTTCATCACCACTGGTTTGTGTGTGCTAGCAGATTAAATGGCACATAATGTCAGTGTCGGTATGTAATGTAGGACATCATATTGTATTAAAATAACATTCTGTTTGTATTCATGCCAGATTCACACAAAGATACCTCCTTTTCCTTTTATTCTCACTGCTTCTTTTACTTGAATTACGTCTTCCTTTGGTTAGTTTGTCATTTTTCCGATCGTATTGTCACCATTTGTTTCTTTGGTCATGTCTTTTCTTAGCGCTGCTGCGGACCTCTCGAAACATGCATCTATCTTTAACACACGTGAACTATATGAATGTGGATTTATCATAACTCCTTCAGATCCACTAAAGCACCGGTTCCTGAAGTCTCAGTCTGACATCTCTGCATTTTGCCAACATTTCTTATCATTGTGAATGAAAACGAAAACAACCGTTTTACTGCAACCTGCAGAATGAGTCCACATTCCATCACGGATGACAGAAATGTGACTGAGCAGGTGAATTTCTCCACTTCTCTTTTTTCTGCCCATGGGAACTCCTACAGAAGTATATCAGAGGTAACATCCGTCTCACGTCACCCAGTTTCAGTATAAATACCGCGTGTGCTCGTTGTCTCCACACATCCACCATGATGAGGAGTGTTGGTCAGCTCTGTGTGCTGGGGGTGATGATGCTGTGCTCGGGGCTGGGGGTCCGCTGCCAAACCCCTCTGAGCGGAGCGTACCTGGACGGAGACGTTAACTGTGCCATTCTGAGCTCCATTCACACTAGAGTAATCGACCTTCATAAACGAACTAAACCACAGCCCTTCATTTGTACTGGGTGAGTAAGCACAAGACTCTCTTCTGTCTATAAAAGCAGGAACATTTGGATTCTTCTGAACTGAAACAGAAATCAGGGGCATTTGAGTGGTCAAAATATAGTTGAAAACTCACTAATTATCAATGTATTTTTAAAAAGTTGATATGTTTTTTTTTTATTGTTGCGAATTAATATTTATTATTTATTTATTATTGATGTTTGCAGGTCAAACTGATCCTTAATACATTTCAGCAAAAACCACACTGACAATTAGTAACTGTAGTAAATAGCAAACAGATTAAAACAGTATCATAACAAAATTCTTTATTTTTTGGAAACAGAGCGGTTAGAAAAATTAATGTGAACACATGAGCAATAGGAACTATTTCATTATTAAGGTGCTTTACCAGCGTCCAGCCTTTATTAGCTTCCATCACCTAGAGCAGATTCACTCATCGCTGGATGGTGTAGGACAGGTTTGGGAACCAATGTTCTAGAGAACCCTGTAGACCTTGATTAGCTCGTTTAGTTGAGCTTAATTAGGGTCGGAGCAAAACTCCGCAGGACGGAGTAGAGTACAGAAATGATATTACATAACACCTACAGTAATAATAACAGGTGTTCACATTATTTTGTCTAACATCTGTAGAGCTTTACTGTAAAAGTGGTTCTGGTGGGAACTAAGAAATCTCTTTCTCTTTTTACCAGATTTGATCTGACCACATTTCTACAATCACTGAGTGCCATCCACACGATTGAAGAAATCAATAACTCTACATTGCTTCCGGGGATCAAGCTGGGATATGAAGTCTGTGATCCTTGTGCGTCTCCCACCAAAGCCCTGCACTGTGTGGAGCATCTGCTGGCCATTAACGGATCTCTGCCGGCTCTTGTGGACTACACAGACTTCCGTCCGCCAGTGAAAGCTCTTCTGGGAGAGAGATACTCAGAGTTATCCATCGCCATCGCCAAGCTCCTCAGCCTCTACCTGCATCCTCAGGTAATGTGTCCACTGTTAAAGCTAATCTTCACATGAATAATCCCCCAAATAATGTCTTTTTACATACCCTCATGTCACTCCAAACCTGTGCAGCGTTATTTGTTTTTGAAGAATCTTCATGCAGCTCTTTTCACATTGGCCACGCTTGTCAAAACAGTGGTCCTGACTTGCACACTATATTCCGTGCGTTCTGAAGTCATGTGATGTTTTGGGTGAGGAAAAGAACACAACATGACCCAGGCCCACATCTAGATTCAAAAATGAAAAGATTGTGACTGATGAACTTTAGTTGTAAAAACATTTTCTGTCTTTTAGTCAGTGCTAGTGTATGACTTTGAAAACACAGACTGTAGCACACAAGTGTTATTTGGGGCTTGACAGTCTCATAGTGTGACAAGAGCTGTATAAATCTCTTTCTGATGACAGAACTGGCCATTTTGGGCGACCCATCGCTTTAAGACCAGTGAAACTCGCTGTAACTCTAGTCAGTTAACTAGTCAGAGTCTGCAGGAAACTGAGGCATGAGGTTTATCTGTCTACAGATCAGCTGCTCGTCCTCTTCTCCCGTCCTCAGTGACAAACTGCGCTATCCGTCCTTCATGCGTGTGATTCCCAGCGACGTCCACCAAGCTCAGGCTGTGGTCAATCTCATGTCTCATTTCTCCTGGAACTGGGTTGGTGTGGTGTATGGAGATGATGACTACGGTCAAGCGGCGTACCAAAGCTTCATGCAAGAGTCCCAGGGAAAAATATGTGCTGACTTTGAGAAGGTGGTTCCACACTACTTGGACCACGTTGATATCGATAAGCACATCAAAGACGTTGCTCAGAGTATACGGAAATCTGAAGCCAAGGTGGTGCTGCTGATTCTGAAGCCACAGCTAGTGGAGAAACTCTTCACGGAGATGATCCAAACCAACACAAGCAGAATCTGGATCGCGAGCGACGCCTGGTCCATGAACCGCTACTTAACAAAAATGAGAGACATCAACAAAGTGGGCAAAATCTTTGGCTTTTCCTTTTCCATGGGAATTATACCAGGGTTCGAAGACTACTTGAAAAACCTCAGGCCAACGCCAGGAGCAAGGAATGACTTCATAGAGGAGTACAAGCAGCTGAGACTGAACTGCTCCCTGTCGGCCTCCTCCTGTGCCGTAGATGACCTGCTGCAGGCGGTGGACCTGAGAGAAGCCTACAGAGAGAGAGTGGCCATGTATGCTTTCGCTCACGGACTCAGGGCTCTGCTGATGTGCAACGAGTCCGTCTGCTCGGGGGACACCAACTTCCCTCCCTGGCAGGTGAGATTTCATTCTTCATGTTTGTTCACAATACATTAACTGATAATTTATACTCTTTATGTGTTAAATGTATTTGTATTATCTGTCTATATCAGGGTTTCCCAAATAGGGGCTTGTGATTTGTTGAGGATAATTAGTCACCTCAAATGTAACATTCAAAAAGAACAGTAAAAGAGGCTGCTTGATATGATCTGCTATATTCATCATCTCAGAGGTTCACTGTAAATGCAGTATATTCCTTCTCTGTATGTACCAAGAGTTTAATGTGTTAACACTATTTTGCAGCTAGTGGAAAGTATGCGCAATGTGAATTTCACCCTCGATGGCAACAGATATTCCTTTGATAAAAACGGTGACTTTGCGGATGGTTACGACCTCATCATGTGGAGGGAAAATAATGATGAACGCTTTATTGAAATCGTGGGAAAATTCCTCTTGGAAAGTGGAGACATCGAGATCCTCAGCCAATTCCAGTGGATAAATCACACAGTGAGTTGTGCGGTCTTTAATTCTAGCCACAAGAAATCAGCTGATAATCATTGTCCAGAGTCACAATAGCCGTATTTCCACTGTGGGGTCAGTGTGAGCCAGGGTTAAAAGCGGGCCGGCGGGGCTCATAGTCTCGGGTCAGTAGCACCGAGGCCAGAATAGTGCAGGGTTTCCACAGTCAGGGCCTGAAGCTCCGCTGCACGTCACTAAAACACGCCCTTTACACGCCTCTCAGAACAACGTCACGCAACCCCATCATTTCACCAACAAAGAGAAGTTATCAGAAAACTAAGAAATAAATCACTGGAACGTGCGCGATCACTAAACGAACACGATAACAGTGGCCCTTTGTTTGCATACGTTTTAAAATGTTTCAATTAAAAAACATTGATGTTTAACTATAAGTGATACATTGAGCATAATTAATTTATCAGGCTTGAAAATTTGTCACAGAAATACATTTCTATTTTATTTACGCTGAAGGTTATGAAAATAGCCTCGAGTAGAATCGAGTCTGTTTCTGTTTATTTATAATCACAGTAGCCTATACGTCACATTTAGAATGAATGATAATATCTCTATTTTTATAAAAGCTCCTGAACAAACCATTATTATATTTTTATGACGATAAAGTCTCGAGATGAGACTTATGACATATAAAATGTTACTAAATAAATACACAATTGCTGACGTCTGATTTCTTCAAGCGGTCATATTTACCATGTTTACTATTGTAATGTTAATGCTTATAATATTTCTGCCTTTATGGTGGTTAGAATCGTATCTCGTTATTTCAAACACTCGCTGCTGACTGAAAGTGACTTTTGAGCTCAACTTATTTTAGAAAGTTTTTAATGCTGGTGTTACAGCTTTTAGCTTTCTTAAAGGATATGCGGCGCAGACGCTCTCCAGACGCAGAGAAACCCGCCTTTGTTCATAACTCCTCCTCTAGCCCCAGCTGGCCCGCTTTGGCCCAATGTTTTCGTCGGGCCAAAAAATCCTGGCCCTTGGTTAGTGACAGTGGAAACACGACTGGCCCTGGCACGCACTAGCACGCCCGGTTTAAGCCCGATAGTGGAAACACGGCTAATGTCTTCTGTAACCATTGAAAGCACACCTCTCTTTCGTCCTCCAGCTGCCCTGGTCCAAGTGCTCAGAGTCTTGTCCTCCTGGTTCTGTGAAGAACCAGTCCAAGATCCCCTGCTGCTACAACTGTGTTCCTTGTGGTGAAGGAAATTACACGGATGACTGGGGTAACTAGAGCTTACATTCTGTTGTTATTTTTATTGATTGTTTCACTTCTACAAATAAAGGAAGCACCCACATTGACATTTGAAACAGCACACAAGACCCATTTTCATCTGGTTTTGATCTGGTTGATCAATAAGTCTTAAGACATGGACTGTCCTCTCACTAAATCTGGTACTTTCTTAAGCCACATGCAGATTCCCCCGATGAACTGCTTCTTGCACTTCCACAGAGCGAGTGTCTATGTGGGTCTACCTGTTTAATCAAGATAATGCACTGGGTCTTAATCCTGGTCCTGAGGACCCCCCACTCTGCATGTTTTGCATGCCTCCCTTAATTTAACACACCTGATTCAGAACATCAGCTCATGAGGAGAGCACTCAGATAAGGGAGATGTACTGTTATTTCCGGGGGAGGTAAGAAACACTGGAATAATTTCTCTGTAACCGATATCCACTGCAGGCGAGTCAGCTGAACCTAAGTGCAGTTTATTTAAATACAAAACATGAACAAATACAAGACAGACAGACTTGGCATGACCTTGAAACAAACTTACCTTACAGCTGGTTCCATTGAATAAAGCTAGATGCAAAATTATTCTTCTTTAAATTTTATTGGTGGTTGACAAGCAACAAAATGGTGTATTTCTGCCACCAACTGGCATGGAGTGTGGGTCAAAATGACTTACTGACTTAAATATTCTTTCCCACAAATTGACAAAAAAAAAAAATATAGATTGAAAAAAACAAGGACTACGTATACAAAGAGATTAATGAGTAACAAGGAACACCTGTGAACATTCAAGGCAATAAACCAATCACAAAACAGAACTGTGAACCACATTTCTCAAACAACCAATCAGAACCAGACACATGAACATGGGAGGCAAGGGAACCGCATGACATGAACAAGGAACATAACTGTGACAATACAAAATAAAACTAAATGACTGTCAAAAAGAAAAACGAACCCCAACATGAAGCCAATGACTATATATTGTTCCACTACTTTCCAAATAAATGTATAGATAAACATTAAGATACAAGATACATAAAACCAGTAGAGCACATCAGCTGACTGACACACTGATCCATTTAGAGCCACTAGACACAGATATGAGAAAACTGAACATCGTCAGTGACCAATCACAATCAAGTATTCCAGAGAGATCCAGAGAGATATGATATGCCTCTGATATCAGTACCAATAATAAAGAACCTCATGAAGACAGATAGCATTACATATTCTGCATTTATAGTGCAAATCTGATAACTGTACACGTTTTCTTTTTCAGATCAACCTGAATGTCTGAAATGTCCCCGTGGATTGTGGTCTAAATCGGGAGACCGTGAATGCAGGATATTCGAGGAGAAGTATCTGGATTGGAAGGACAGTTATCCCATAGCTCTGTTAGCGGCTACAGCGATAGGCTTAGTTCTAGTGTTGACATCACTCATCATTTTCTTTGTGCACAGAAACACAGTAGTGGTCAAAAAGGCTGACAATACGATGTCTTGTTTCATGTTACTGGGCTTGGCGGTCAGCTTCATCAGTGTAATCATGTTCATCGGCAGGCCAAACCCACATCTGTGTCGGGCACAGCAGGCCGTGTACGGTCTCGGTTTCACTCTGTGTGTTTCATGCATCCTGGTTAAAGCCTACCGCACGTTTCTGGCTTTCATGGCTTTTGATCCACACAGGCAGCATAACTTAAGAAAACTCTACAAGCCTCTTATCAATTTGGTCGTGCTAACTGGTGGCCAAGGTGTCATCCTATTATTCTGGCTGATTTTCAAGACTCCTTTCCCAGATTTAAAGTGGCCGGGAACTGGGATGGTAAAATACGTTGTCTGTGACGAGGGCTCCATTGTAGGTTTTGGGGTGATGCATGGTTACATAGCTCTATTGGCCTTCATTTGTTTCTTTCTTGCTTTCAAGGGTAGAAAAGTCCCCCATGATTTCAACGAGACTGGTGTCATCATCTTTAGTATGTTGATTCATCTGTTTGTCTGGCTTTGCTTTATTCCCATTTATATTGAAAGAAACCAGACAGAGCAGCGGCACATTGTTCAAGCTTCAGCCATCCTGGCCTCCAACTATGGCATAATGTTTTGTCATTTTGTCCCAAAGTGCTACATAGTCCTGTGGGAGCTGTCTGAGAACTCAAGGGCGTTGATCATAGGCAGGTTGGCTAGATGTGTTAATGATGACATGGCCAATGCAAACATCACTGCATTAAACGCGGCGGGTCGAATCACTCCAGACTCAGGCATCTTCTGCCATGGTGTGGGAACATCGGTGGTAGAGATCAGCACGGTTTCTAGAGATGTTTCCAGTACTACGAGGCCTGTGGACTTTACAGACCTAGCGGTGCCCCGCCATGCCAAATTGAGACAAAGACACACCACTCAGTAGAAATAAAAGGGTTGTCTGGCCAGAACAGTGAATTCATAAACTGGATTTTTCATCTCACATACACTGTAAATGTACCAATACTGTACTCATTGTTTAAAGGTGGTAACAGGGTGCTTTGATGATTTTTGCTGTAGATTTTTATACATATATTTAGACTTAAAACAGGGACTCTGCATTTATGAATTAGTGTACTAAATGTAATGATGTATTAACTGGTTCAGATGTTATTGAAAACATGGTAAAGCAACCCTTAATATAATTAAAATACAATTATTTCATACTAAATATATTTCAAATCTATTAACATATTTACTGACATATTATAATTAAACTTTATGTGGAGTACTAGAATGCACATTTCATAATATTAAGCCTAAATTGTGTTTTAAAGTCTCTATTGTTAAAGATTGTTTGATATTTGAATAATATTGGTCTTTAAATGCAAGATATTTATAGTGTACCTAAAGTATATTTGCAATAGTTCCACTTTAGTACAATCAAATACTCTTTCTGTACTGTTTCTTTACATGTAATAAACAATAAAAACTGACTGAGCTCTGAACTGTAATGTTGTTATCAGCGTCTGCTGGATCATTCTGGCCTGTTTGAATCCTGGGCTTTACCAGCGGATTGCAGTCATTACTGGCAGAGGTCCAGAGGGGATTTCAGTCAGAAGTCAACATCTAGAAATACTCCAGCTCAGAGCCACTCTGGACTTAATTTAACCTGTACTACTGTTGTTGTTGAAAACACAGAAACAACATTAAAAGTCACTTAAACTATGGTTTGGATGAAAATTGTAACCACTTTAGAAAACACTAAAGTCACTTCACATTTTTACAATATCTTTTAATTATAACACTCACATTCTGTTAATTCATTCAGAATTCACCAGGAGTAAGACGAGGTAACCAGCAGGGTATCTTATTAGCAAGATGAGCTTATGGTCTTACGCATGCGCTTTATTTCTCTAGTGTGACCATCTGTGCGTGTGAGAAAGACTGGAAGCTTCTGTTTCTCAATCTTGGGCTCTTTGTGGCATTCAAAACACCAACTGGACAGTGGTAGATCTTCATCCAAAACGGTCAAAGAATCAGAGAAGGACAGGAACTGTGGACTGCAACAGTTAAGGGTTCTGAGGAAACAGCTGGTCATGTGCGTAAACAAGAACCAAGCTGGGGATCTCTGATACAACACTTTTTAACCTGCACTCGATAAAACTGATAAAAAGGAATAGGTTTTTCTCATCACCATGGGCTGCTCTCCCTCTAAAGGTCAACTCTTCAGTAAAAAAGCTTTATTGTCTGAATCACCAGAAAACAAGAAGAATGCAGACCTGCTTTCTGATGGGACACAGCTTCTTATCAAAGCAGAGATTAGCACAGCTTCAGAAGGACTAGCGGCAACAGAGATACAAGAAAATGAAAAATATGTGCAAGGTAAGAGATCCTCAGTAGTTGATGTAGTTTGTGATGCCACTGTGACAGTCAAAGAAGATGCTACTGAGACGACGCTAGATATGCTTCACTCTCAGGATGGACTAAGTGCACAAGAGGGTCTCTCAGAAAACCAGAAAGGAGGAACTGAGGAGACAAATATTAAGCAAGCAAAGCGGAGGAAGCAAAGAAAATATAGACTGAGAAAAAATTCCTACATGCAATCAAAAGCAGAGTTCATACTGAAAGCCCACCAGGCAGCCTATGCTTACCTGAACCCCAGCATATCAAAATATGAATCTCTTCTAGGGCTCTTGAGCCAGGCTGCTCAGACCCATCTCTCTGTACAGACCACAGCAGCATCACTAGTCTTGCA
Organism: Carassius auratus; assembly: GCF_003368295.1. Lineage (NCBI taxonomy): Eukaryota > Metazoa > Chordata > Actinopteri > Cypriniformes > Cyprinidae > Carassius > Carassius auratus. Next base: position 18,408,647 of record NC_039287.1, on the reverse strand, counting down.
CTATGAAGAGATCAACCAGGCTTTGGAGGAAACGGCCTCTGAGGGTGAGCAGCTGCTGAGGGAACACGGGCACAACATGACATGGCCCGCTTCCCTTAAAGACTATCCACCTACAACAACCAAACCCAGCAACGATCTAAACCTCTCCCAGCTTCCTTCTGAACTGCTGCAGCATATGCTTCTTCACTCCACAGCTAAAATGATCTCTGTGGGAGACTCTGTGAAGTGCCTGAGTGACTCAGCCTTACAGGAACTATCTGAGTACTATGGGTCTCTGTCTCAGACATTAGGAGAGAAGCTGCTGGCTAAGCATGCGGCCGAGGAGCGCTTGAAGCATGTCTTGTCCCGTGTGGAAGCTGCTGCCCTCAGGAAAACAAGTCCAGAAGATTCTGCTCTTCACAGTGAGGACAGCGGCATAGGAGCAGACAACGAGTGTCAGAATGGATCGGAGCGTCTCCGTCGAAACAGAGGGATCTCTGGGTCAGGAGCAAACCCTGGGATAACATCTCTCTTGACCAGCTCTTCAGATCAGCTGTTCCTTAATGCCAACGAGGAGGTTTCAGATAATGATGATGATGATGATGATGACAATGATGATTATGAGGAGGAGGAAGCAGATCTTGAAAATGAAGTCAGTGGTAAAGATGAGCAGGGTAAGCTGACCGACCAGACGAGGGGAACTATGTGTGGGTCTTCTGAACCAGAGTCCACCCATCCTTCAGTTCAGGGTAGCCTGCAAAATCAAGACCAAGTCAAGACTGATAACTTAAAAAGAAAACCCAGACGGCCCAAAACTGCAGACAATACCTTTCAGGGGAAACTAAAGTACCGGCATTTGAGGGGACCAAAGCGCTCACAATCTGCCGAGTGTTTGTGTAGCAAAGCAGAAGGATCGGATCCTAACCTGCAACTAGGAAACCCGAGGAACAAGCAAACACCTCGCTGGAGGAGAACAAATAACCTGTCAGAAGAAAGTGTACAAGGGGGTCATGTTTGGACAAAGATTAGAAGAAGTGCATCAGGAGGACAGTGCGCAGCCAGGTACTATGGGCTCCAGTATGGCAGCAAAGGGCCTTTCAGGGAAATACCTTCTAGCTCTCCTCCAATGTTTGCCCCAGAACCACCTGGGAGAAATGCTGTCAAGAGGCTTATTAATACTTTTAACCAAGGGGTGGAGGACAATTCAAGACAAAGTCCTTTAGACCAAAAACCAATAAGAGTAAAGGGCAACAAGAAATGCTCTCTCCCAGTGCTACAGAACAGCAGAGGAGCTCTCACCACCAGCAGGAATATCAAGAGCAGCATCCATCCGCTCGAGCCCAGACCTGAGCAACTGGACATAGACAGCCTCCCTCCTCCACCCCCAGAGATGCTCATGGACAGCACATATGAAAGCAGTTTAGGGTTGCCCACTGAGGAGGGAGCTCACGATGTGCAGTGCAGAGGACAAAGAGTCCGCACTTCAACACAAAGAGAGACTGTGCTCTCCAGCCGCACAAGCAGACAGCGAGGCTCCATGAGCTTCTCAACGGCTCAGCCTGAGAGGCAAGATTCTCTGCCGGGCACTGAACAGGAATACAAAAAAGTGACTGAACTGGATTCTGGAAGAGAAGAAGCACACACCCTTGACCAGAAATTTAGAAAAGTTGTTCATTTGCCCGCTGATACCGCCAAAACAGTCCCGGCTAATACAGGTTTGAACGGTTCCATGCCTTATCAAGAATGTGAAAACCACAATGAGGGCGAGACTACAAGTCTGCAAGCAAAAACATTTCCTCCAACAACTCCACCTGTCTCGAGGGCACGGCTTCCACCCTCCTGCCCCACTGTGTGCCACGCAGTGCCCAGTCCTCCATCCACTGCCTGCCCCTCGAGTGTGAAGTGGACTCCATCCACAACATCTGCCACCTCCAGGATACACAGGTGTGCGATGGCTGAAGAAAACAGCCTCTACGCTTCTGGGACACAGGCGTTTTGTGAAGCTCGGGCAGTGTTCTGTCAGGAGAGCAAACCACTCCCTCACACTCATTCATGCACGTCTACATTACCTCGGCCATGGGGAGAACCGGCCAGAGGAAGAATGATAACTACTCGTCCTCAACCTTCCTTTGTGGGAAGCAGTCCATCAGGTCAAAGGTCATCCCACAGTGAGCAGCCACAGTCACTGCCTAATGCCAAACAAAAACAGGGTCAGGGCGATGACGTCACACCTTTGACCAGTGAGGGGTGAGTATCTCAGGGTCATCGCATGTGAGAACACATAGCAAATATATAGCATGATATCATTCAAGGACTTAGAGCAGTAGGTGACCGAAACAACAGACATGACAGATGCACCTTTTTAACCTGATCAGCCTTTGTGGTTTCATTTACTATAAATACCAGCTACTGGTTTATAGCTTGTTTACATAGTTGTTTATATTTATAGCTTGTACTTTATCTCAGTAAACAAACAGTCTTTCCCTCAGCTTTGGGGTTTCTTGTTGAACTGGTTTGGATATTAGTCATAGTGAAAACTCCTACTATCTTGCCATACAACTGATTTCATCATCCCATCACCACTTGCAGTGTGTTTGCCGAAACTATCTACCTTTTACAATCAATTTGGGTCATTAGAAGTGAAAGTGCATCTGTGTAAGTACCTTAAAAAACAATTTCTGTTCATAGAACAAACTGTGGTGGAAACTAAATAAATATTTATTATTCTATGGTAATTTCTTGCTAGAAGGATTGTGTACTCCAACTATTAATGTCTGTAAATATAACGGAGAACTCTTTTAGGCTCTCATGGCTTAAAACTGTTTCTTTACTGAAAATGTCACATTATGTTTTCATCTTTATTTGTACAGCGCTTTTTACCTTTACACATTCACATTAGGTTTCCTGGACAGTGACCCGTCATGAAAGCATGATGACTCTATGTAGAATTGAACGCTTCTCAATTTTTCAAAGTTCTCTTAGCAATAAAAAGTAAACAATTTATAATTGCATGTAAACCACTGAACTTTAATAATTCAGCTTCATATAAATGTGACGGTAGTCTTGGGGAAAATCCTGCCGAAACAGGTTCTCTGAGATCACACTCACGTATTTATTTGACAGCCCATAACCCCTGTATGAGTCTGGAGACCTCCCCCAGTGATGTTAATCTCATCAGATGTGTTAATCTGAGAGAGGCTCAGGGCAATCCCTGCAGATTAGCATCTACTGACTCACCTGTCCTGATGGCCTACATTCAGACCAGAGAACTAGCTATCAACCCTAATCAAGTGTCTTAAATAACCTTCAGTGCTCTTTGGGCTTTTTGTACAGCGATCAGCGTCAGTTTTATATCACAGTCTGGTTTTTGATTCCTTTCTTGAGTTCCTCTCATGTTTGTTGTGTTTTCACAGAGCCACCACGGCGTCCCTGAGAGCAGACCCCGAGCCGTCCACTGATGATCTGATCTGAACACATCCAGATTAGCTGGATTAAGGCCTTTTCTCTCAACATGGATATACATGGACACATTTCCAATAAATATAAACACCATGATGCTTAAAAGAGCTTAGAAGTGAAAAACCCCACCTGACTGTGTGTATTTGTTACTGTGAGTCAATCTGTCTAC
>NC_039287.1:18365040-18397540 GCF_003368295.1 Carassius auratus | reverse complement strand
CAGAGAGGACATGTTTTTACCAGATTCTTAAAATCAAACTGAGAATTGTGTGTGTGTGTGTGTGTCTGTGTGTGTCTGTGTGTGTGTGTGTGTGTGTGTGGTGTGTGTGTGTGTAGTTCCTGAGGAGAATGTCGCTACGATGGAGCACGGTGCTCAGGTGGTCAAAGGCGAGCTGAAGTCGGCGTTACTGGACGGAGACACGCAGAACTATGATCTGGACCATGGCTTCTCCAGACACCCCATAGAGGAGGACGGCTGCTCCGGGATCCAGGTCAAACTGGGCCAGGCCTTCATCATCAACCACATCCGCATCCTGCTGTGGGACCGGGACAGCCGGTGAGCCGCCGCACTCTTATTATATGATTCCTGTTAGAAAACGTTTTGTCAAAACTTATTACCTTTACTTGTCATTATACTATAGTTGTTTAAATTGAGGCTTACGGTCATTTTAGGGTGTTACCGTACACATAGATGTTTGTCCAACACAACAGTGCTACTGTAACAACATGCGTCTGTTCTGATATCAGAGTTCATCTGCTGTGGAGGATTTCAGGCTGTAGCTGAAGCGTGTTTGAGCTGGTTGTGTGTGTCGTGTGTGTTGATGTAACGGAGTGTGAGTTGTTCCTCTCCTGCAGCTCGTACTCGTACTACATCGAGGTGTCTGTGGATGAGCTGGACTGGGTTCGGGTGGTGGATCACTCCAGGTTCCTGTGCCGCTCCTGGCAGAAGCTCTTCTTCTCTCCTCGGGTCTGCAGGTAAAGCGCTGTGGAGCTCTCCTAATAATCAGAGTAGATCTTGCTGCAAGATAATCATAATAATATTATATTAATATCCACCTTGTTAATGTAAGAATGCTGACCATAAAGCCAGAGCTTCTATCCTGTAAGTCCAGTGTGTGTGAATCTCCTGAATGAGTGTGTGCTGGCATCACAAGTGTGTGGAAGCAGATGGATCTGTGCTGTTCTTCATCTCTCAGGTACGTGAGGATTGTAGGAACACACAACACTGTCAATAAAGTCTTCCATCTGGTGGCTTTCGAGTGCATGTTCACCAGCCGTCCTTTCACTCTGGAGAAGGGGCTTGTGGGTAAGACGTCATGTTGTCATCGGTTGTTTTATCTGCGGTGTAGTGTTGGTCGTGTGTGAGTGAATGTCCCGCTCGTGTCTGCAGTGCCCAGTGAAAACGTGGCCACGGTTTCGGCGTGTGCGAGTGTGATCGAGGGAGTGAGCCGCAGCAGAAACGCTCTGCTGAACGGAGACACACACAACTACGACTGGGACTCGGGCTACACCTGTCATCAGCTGGGCTCCGGAGCCATCGTCATCCAGCTGGCACAGCCCTACATCATCAGCTCCCTCAGGTGTGTGTGAGTGAGAGAGTGAGTGTGTGAGGTGAGAGAATGAGTGAGTGTGAGTGAGAGAATGAGTGAGTGTGTGTGAGTGACCGAGTGCATGTATGAGCGAGTTAGCATGTGAGTGAGTTTGTGTGATTGTGTGAGTGTGAGAGAGTGAGTGTGTGAGTGAGTGTGAGAATGAGTGTGTATTTGTGTGTGAGAAAGAGTGAGTGTGTGTGTGTGTGTGTGTGTGTGTGTGTGAGAAAGTGTGTGAGTGACTGAGTGTGAGAAAGTGTGTGAGTATGTGTGAGTGAGGGAGTGAGTATGTGTGTGAGTGAGTGAGTTTGTATGAGTTAGAGAGTGTGAGAGAGTGAGTGTGAGAATGAGAGTGTGTGTGTATTTGTGTGTGAGAGAGTGAGTGTGAGAGTGAGAGTGTGTGTGTGTGTGTGAGAAAGTGTGTGAGTGAGTGAGTGAGTGTGTGGGAGTGAGAGAGAGTGAGGGAGTGAGTATGTATATGTGTGTGAGTGAGTGAGTTAGTGTGAGAGAGTGAGTCAGTGAGTATGTGTGTTAGAGTGAGTGAGTGCGAGTGTGAGAGAGTGACTGTTTGCGTGAGTGAGAAAGTGTGGGAGTGAGTATGTGTGTGAGAGTGAGTGAGTGTGAGAGAGTGAGTGAGTTATTGTGAGTGAGTGTGTGTTTAAGTGTGAGTGTGAGTATGTGTGTGGGGGAGTGAGTATGTGGGAGTGTGTGGGAGTGAGTGTGAGTGAGTGTGAGAGAGGGAGGGAGTGTGTGTTAGAGTGAGTGAGTGCGAGTGTGAGAGAGTGACTGTTTGCGTGAGTGAAAAATTGTGGGAGTGAGTATGTGTGTGAGAGTGAGTGTGAGAGAGTGAGTGAGTTAGTGTGAGTGAGTGTGTGTTTAAGTGTGAGTGTGAGGGAGTGAGTATGAGTATGTGGGAGTGAGTATGTGGGAGTGAGTGTGAGTGTGAGTGAGTGTGAGTGAGTGTGAGAGAGTGAGTGAGTGTGTGTTAGTGAGTGAGTGCGAGTGTGAGAGAGTGACTGTTTGCGTGAGTGAGAAAGTGTGGGAGTGAGTATGTGTGTGAGAGTGAGTGTGAGAGAGTGAGTGAGTTAGTGTGAGTGAGTGTGTGTTTAAGTGTGAGTGTGAGGGAGTGAGTATGAGTATGTGGGAGTGAGTATGTGGGAGTGAGTGTGAGTGTGAGTGAGTGTGAGTGAGTGTGAGAGAGTGAGTGAGTGTGTGTTAGTGAGTGAGTGCGAGTGTGAGAGAGTGACTGTTTGCGTGAGTGAGAAAGTGTGGGAGTGAGTATGTGTGTGAGAGTGAGTGTGAGAGAGTGTGTGTTTAAGTGTGAGTGTGAGGGAGTGAGTATGAGTATGTGGGAGTGAGTGTGTGGGAGTGAGTGTGAGTGAGTGTGAGTGAGTGTGAGTGAGTGTGAGAGAGTGAGTGAGTGTGTGTTAGAGTGAGTGAGTGAGTGTGTGTGAGTGTTGTCACCATACAAAAATTATTGTTTCGATACCGATACCTAGTCAAGAATTGCTTTTTTGACACTTTTCCTGAAAAGGGAAAATACACTCTCAAATATCATTGCTGTGCTTTATCTTAAAACTGGGACAACATTCTAATCATATAACACACTAATAAATGAACATATGAACAGCAGATATATTAAACATTTGAACAAAATATGAAATATAAAAGATAACTTAGAGCAATGACTTTCAAGGTAAAGAAAGAATACATTTAGCAGAATTATCTCAGTTATCATAAGAAACATAATACATTTATCTTGATTCTGATCTTTGAATAAAACTATGAACAGCGATTATATTAAACAATGTTTCTGAACTCAGGAGGTTAATTGTCAAAAGATAAATAATATCAATTTAAGCAATGGCATTCAAGTAAAAAAAAAATCTCAGATATTGTAACTTGTTCTGTCAGTTGTGCAGCCTTTTCTCTCAGAGGAGAAAACTCATCCAGTGAGCTTTAATGAGCCTCATCTTTTTCTCCAGTCGTGGACCGGCGGACACAGTATCACTCGTGCTCGCTCATGCAGTCTAGTGATGCACCGGTCAGGGTTTTTTTTCCAACCTGCGGGTCCCGCGTTTATGAAATTATTTGGCCCGCTCCAGCCCGCAAATAAAGTAAAATTTCTTTACCCACCCCGACCCGCGCATCGGGGACATCACGTTGCTACTTAGACCTTGGTATTGTAATCTTATCAAAGAACCTAATAAAATATGAAAATATGTATTCCAAATATTTAATATTGGCTATATGAAATTGCACTAGTGATGGTTCGTCCGTGAACAAATCTTTTAGGTGAACAAATTGTTCTGGTTCAGGTAGTCCACTGACTCATATTTCTGGTTCACTGAAGTTCCTCCCTCCACAGCAGATGCGGCGCTCGTGAACAATACTCAAGGGTCTTGTCGGCGTGCCTAAAGCCATCTTTCCCAACCATTTTCTGCTGCAGCACAGTTTTGATCAGTAAAAAATCCCATGGCACACCATTAAGCACTGAAATATACCAAAAAATAAGTAGAAATTAACTGAAGTATAATAAAACCCTGTACCGATTCAAAGATCAGTCGTTTATTAACCAGTGCACTGTGAGCGAGCTGAGATCCGTCTCCAGACGCTGTATGAAGGGGAGTGGAGTGACGAGGGTTACTCACAAGCTCTTCTGAATGCTGTTCATTGTAGGGCTGGGAAAATAAATCAATGCATCGTGAATCGAGAAATGCTTCAGCAAATGATTCGATTCTGAGATTTTCCGAATGCATCGCGATTCTTTCTTGAATCGATTCTGAGATTAGTTTTGAAAAGCAGATGGCACTGCATGCTTTAGAAACAACCGTACTCCGCTCGTTTCCAAATAATTCATAAAATTTAAAAAGGTTGAAGCGATTTAAAAAGGTGTTCACAGTGGGCTGTGTCTACATTACTCCTGCATCATAAAAGCATTCTGAGATGAAGTGAACTTACATGACTCACAAGCACTCTGTAGCACTCTTCTTCATGAGCATTTGAGTGTGCGGATCAAAACTAGATTAGAGCGCCATCTGCTGTTGAAATCTAAGCTCAGAATCGAATCCAGAGGAATCGCGATGCCTTCTGAGAATCTACGAATCGATTCTGCATTGATTTATCTTCCCAGCCCTAGTTCATTGGTTTAATATTAGTAAGACCCACAAACAGACCTGAGCGACAGAGAGAGTGTGCTGAAGACTCGGATGTGTTCTGACTGACAGACGTCTGTGATGTGTTCAGGCTGTTGCTGTGGGACTGTGATGAACGCTCGTACAGTTACTACATCGAGGTGTCCACCAACCAGCAGCAGTGGACCAGAGTGCTGGACCGGACCAAAGTGTCCTGCCGGTGACCTGACCATCCTCTGCAGCACGACACACACTCACACACTCACACTGACAGTTACTGTCGATTATTAAATACCTTTCATTCATTTGTGGATTAGTAACTCTTTCCCTGCCACCGTTTCTGAAAACAAGTTGCCAGCCACCGCCAGCGATTTTGATGATTTTTACTTACATTTGATGTCCTCCAGTATATTTTTCTGAATGAATATTTGAATGCACAATACACCAAAATAAATAACAGAGCCTTTACTTCAAAAAAAGAAAAAAAAAGAATCAGTTTTATTCGATCTTAAAGCCTTTTTTTTAATCAACACTTGAATATAGGTAAGTTTCATAAAAATGCATAATTCTGAGCAAAAAGTTGAGAAAATCACGTTTTTTATTAAGAACTACATCTGGATAATATTCAGTCTGATTATCGAAGCATAAATCCAGTAAGTCGCTTCCTTCAACACTTATTAAAGCTTGCACAGACATATATCACTTCCTGGATCAACATTTTACTCCATAACATCATGCAGTTTAGATTTATGTGCTGTCTGTTGCTGATGATTGCATTATATTCAATATGCATCTGTTTACATGAGAGATCACGGTTTCTCCTTCCTGTTCATGTGTGTTTGTGTTCGGGAGGTTTTGTACTCGTTCAGAAGTGTGTAATAGCGCCCCCGAGTGTACAACACTGAAAACACAAAAAGCTGCAAAAGCGGGATAACTCTGGCAGGGAAAGAGTTAAATGTGATTTCCCACTAAATGTAGATTTCAGTGAAACTGTGATATTTAAGAGTGCATGAGGTTTGTATGTTTAGCGTGCGTCTCTCTCTGTGATGTCAGATCCTGGCAGGTGCTGAGCTTTAACAAGCATGCGGCGGCGTTCGTGCGGATCGTGGGGACTCACAACACTGCCAATGAGGTGAGAGCGTGTGGAGGAACTCTGCTCAACACAAGCGTCTGTGTGTCTGACCTCTTTCCCATGATCCCTGCAGGTCTTTCACTGTGTGCACTTTGAGTGTCCCGCGCAGCTGGAGCCAGGAGCCGCCCCGTCCCGCACACAGCCCTCGTGATGCTCCTCACTCTTCATCATCATCATCATCATCACACCTGCACTTCCTGAAGACTTCCATTCACTTCATCTGCACTGACCAGGACTTATTACTTGATTGTTGGTTTATGTGTTATTTATTAGATTGTTTGCTTATTATTGTAAATGTCAGTTGATCTGAAGCATATTTATTCAAATAAGAACTTGTTTTCTCTTCTAATATATTCAGTTTTGGAGATGGCATTGCACTATAACATTGGTAATGGACTCAAACACTTATTTTTAATGAGTTTTAAATTAGATCCATCCAAGCTATTATTAAACATAGCATCTGATCCCAACTGAATCGAAGAACACGTGATATGTCATTCTGCTCAGTGTTGTACTTCTAGACTTTATTAATGTATGGTGGCTAACACACTGTAAATAATTGTTTGATACTGACCTCTCTGAACATCACTGTCTTCCAGAGTCTGTGTGTTTGTTCTGGGCTCTGATGCTGCTCACACACACACACACACACACACACACACACACACACACGGTTTGTGAGGCTGTTAATAGCCTCGGGTCATTTTGAAGCTGTGTGTGTTTCTCTGGGTTTGTATATGCTGAACTCAATAAAGTGTTGGTTTTCTAAAATGTGCTCTAGTGATTTCCAGTGTTTTGAGTTTAGCCCGTGTCTGGCACCCTGCTCTGTTTTGATCAGTTCACACAGAGTCAGACTTTAGGGCAGATTCAGAGACCTGACGCTGTTTCTTCCAGGAGCTCAGATCACAGAAGCAATCCTTGTAGATCACACAACAGCATACACGACCAGAGAACTGCACTAATAGCAGTTTGCAGAAGCCAAATACATTGATACATTCAGCAGACGCTTTTATCCTTACAGTGCATTCAGGATATACATCTTTTTATCAGTATGTGTGTTCTCTGGGAATTGAACCCACTACCTTTAGTGCTGCTATCACAATGCTCTACCACTGAGCCACAGCAACAAATGACTGCTTCTCTCACAACTTTAACAGTGACTTACTGCCGCACTACTGGTGGGTTTAACGTCACATGAAGCCATCAGGTTTTAGGAGGGTGTGGTTGAGTCTTAACTTTTATAAAGAATATCTCTGGATTTGAGACTTCAGTCTTCTCAAATTAACAGATATTCTTTATGCACAAAGAGCTTGAAACAAGCCAAAGAGAAAGGAAACATTTTAATTGCATCACATGACCTCTTTAGATATAAAAGGTTCATGGCTGTAGGCTACATTATTTTACAAGCATTTGACATATTTAATAACTATAATTCTGTCTGATTAAATTTGCAGCAGCTTTTCCACAAAGCCTAATGCTCTTTATACATAATTCAATATTATCTAATCCAAACAATTCTTAATTATCGTTAATTAAATTAACATCTGTCTTCTACTCAGCCAACAGCAAGAAGTACCCAAAAATTATGAAAAACAGATGAAGAGGAGACTGCCACAATAACAAGTATTAAATAATATTAAAATCCAACAGGAAAAAAGATAACAGTTGCTTCTGTATTTGTAGGAAACACATTTTTACAGAAAATAAATTAAACAGCTGTGGTGATGGTGACGGCATATTTCTCCAACTATCCTTCTGTTCCATAAAGTAATCAGCTTATTTGTCCATTGGTTGTTGCTCAGAAAACTAAACGAATATTATAAGAAAGCAGAGGAGAACTGACCCCAACTGAGCCTGGTTTCTCCCAAGGCTTTTTTCTCCATTCTGTCACCGATGGAGTTTCGGTTCCTTGCCGCTGTCGCCTCTGGCTTGCTTAGTTGGGGTCACTTCATCTACAGCGATATCATTGACTTGATTGCAAATAAATGCACAGACACTATTTAAACTGAACAGAGATGACATCACTGAATTCAATGATGAACTGCCTTTAACTATCATTCTGCATTATTGACACACTGTTTTCCAAATGAATGTTGTTCAGTGCTTTGACACAATGTATTTTGTTTAAAGCGCTATATAAATAAAGGTGACTTGACTTGACTGAATTAATGTACAGCACTGCAAAAAATATGGTAACACTTTATTTTGATAATCCACTTTAGACATTCTACTAGCAGTAAGTAACTTTGCAACTAGCAGTTAGTAGAGTATTAGTAGACTGTCTGCTTAATATCTTCTAACACTTTCTTTGTCAACTTATTGTCAACCATACTAACCCTAAACCTACCCATAACAGTCTACTCTGAGAGATAGTAGACATGTAGTTGCAAATTTCTGAGATTTAGTTGATATGTAGTTGACATGTTGTTAGAAAGATACTTATAGTAAATAGAATGTCTAAAGTGGACTATCGAAATAAAGTGTAACCAAAAATACTTTTCTTACATTGTATTTTTTTTGTTTCCAGTCAAAATATCTAAAGATTCTTAAATCAAGATTTTCTACATGAGAAAAATTGCAAGGTAATTAGTCTTTAAGTGTATTTTTCTCATTTTTCATGTGGTAAGAAAAATAATTTTGTTTCCATTTGCATTTTGATTATTCTTCTTGTTTAAAGTAAAATTCACTTAATTTAGATTCCAAAATATTGCTAAGAAAACCATTTCAGCGAATGAATGAATGGGGTGTTTAAACATCACTTATTCTTTTTTTCTTGAGAATTAAAGGGGGGGTCAAATGCTATTTCATGCATACTGAGTTTTTTACACTGTGAAAGAGTTGGATTCCCATGCTAAACATGGACAAAGTTTCAAAAATTAAGTTGTACGTTTGAAGGAGTATTTCTGTTCCCAAGATACTCCTTCCGGTTTGTCACAAATTTGGGAAAGTTTTTTTCGAGTATGGCTCTGTGTGACGTTAGATGGAGGGGAATTTCCTTATATGTGTCCTGAGGCACTTCTGCCGGAAGAGCGCGCTCCCGTATAGCAGAGCACTGAGAGCACAACAGACTTCACTGATCAGAGCGAAAGCGTCGACAAATGTCACAAAAGAAGTGTGTTTTTGGTTGCCAGGGCAAGACAACCCTGCACAGATTACCAAAAGAGAAACAGCATTAAGGGACCAGTGGATGGAGTTTATTTTTACAGAGCATCAACGGAGTTGTGCAAGTGTTTGTGTTTGTTCCCTGCATTTCGAAGATGCTTGTTTTACAAACAAGGCCCAGTTTGACGCCGGATTTGCGTATCGTTTATTTCTTAAGAATAATGCAGTCCCAACGAAAAAGGGTCACGATCGTGTGTTGGAACCGCAGGCGGTGAGTAAAACTGCTTCAAATATCTCTGCCTCCTTGTTAGTGCGTCCGCCTCCCATCGGAGACGCGGGTTCGAGCCCCGCTCGGAGCGAGTCGTTGCTGCTGCAGCTCTCGTTCAGTTTCAGCCTCGGGATCTGATTCTGGATCATAAATATACGCTGAATCTGACTGTTAGCCATGGTTTGTTTTGGTTGGTTTTGTCCTCACGGTAATGTCACAGCTTCCAAACGCTCTCAACGCAAAAGCTTACTCGCGCTCGTGATTCTTTAGCTCCGCCCACACGTCACGCCTCCAGACGCTCGTGTTTTTCCGGGAAAAATCGTATATGGATATAATAAAACTAAAGACTTTTTGGAGTTATGAAGGATGCAGTACTACTCTATAGGTACTCAAGATTAACAGGGGATTGAGTGAAAACGAGCATTTCACCCCCCCTTTAAGGGAGACGTTTTCATGAAATGTCAGTTTTAGGGTTAAATGCTTCTACACCCTTGTTATTCACCTATCATTTATTTCAGATTTTAGGAATAAACCATAGGTAGGGTCAGGTTTAGGGGTAGGGACTATATTTTTAGGGGATATGTCCAGGCCCGTGGTCAAGGGGGGGCTTAGCCCCCCCTGCGATGATCTCAAGCCCCCCCTCCTAAGCCTGGCACAATAGAACATAAAAATGTAATTAAATAAGTATAATGTGATATAAAATGTGATGTGTAATTTCAATAAAAAGTTTAAAAACAAAACGTTACTTATTTTAAATTGAATCGAGTTTTAATCATACCATAACCCCTAAAAAATATCAGGCAAAAATCTGACATGACCGTCAGACTGGTGGTAGGCGGAGATTTGTCCCCTAGCAACGCTAGCCTATCAGGGAGCTTCTTACAATTGCGTGATTCATCAGTAATGGTTAGATAGATTACCGTAAGGCAGTATAAAAATGGATATACGAAAATATATGATAAATCGGTCCCATAGTTTGCCAGATGCGACCGTGCAATTGGAAGCATCCAACAGCAACTCAGTAGACACGCTAGTCGACAAGACACCAACACCTATTGATCCTCTGCCCTCGTGCTCCAGCTCATGCACGCCTGGACCATCAAGAGTGCCTTTCGACCTTGGTGAGGATAAACCAAATCAGGTTAAATTAAGACGTTTTCCTCTTCGCCTTTGCTACAACCAGCATCGATCATTTGTTGCATCATGGTATACGTCACGGGAGTGGTTGGAATACTCCGTAGAAGCAGATGCTGCATTTTGTTTTCCATGTAGGAAATATCTAATATCTCCATCAGACAACGCTTTCACTGTAAGCGGCTTCAATGATTGGAAACACGCTGTAGAGGTGGGAAAAGGCCTTAACAAACATGCAGCGTCAAAAGAGCACATTACAAGCATGGCACTCTGGAAATTTCCACTATGGTTAACAGTAACCAATTAGCTAGGAATCGCTACTACCTCTCCTCTGTAGTGGACATGACTGAGTTTCTTGTAGTGAACCATTTGCCGCTAAGGGGAAGCACAGATGCTTTTGATAGTCTAACAGAGGATGGAAGCGGACTTTTCCTTTCATTATTCGAATATAACCTCCGAAAAGATCCAGAGTTAAGGAGTGTTATGAAGACAATACCACGCAATGCAACGTACAATTCTCACGAAATTCAAAATGACGTCATTGTAGACATGAGCAGTCTGGTCACTGAAGAAATAGTTCGAGAAGTTGCAGACTCGTGGTACACAATCAAAGTAGATGGCACACGTGACCCAACTGGAATGGAAAATATTTCCATAATCGTTTGTTAAAGACAATTATCAAGTCACAGAGCGACTTCTTTCCATGACAACAACTGAAAAAGGGGATGCCCAGACCCTTACTAACACAATAATTACAGAGCTTGAAAACAATGGGCTAAGTACTTCTAAAATACTGAGCCAGGTGTATGACGGGGCCTCTCTCATGTCTGGAAAAAATGGAGGAGTACAGAAAATTTTGCAGGACAAATTAGGAAGAGTGATTCCGTACATGCATTGCTTCAATCATCAGCTCCATCTTGTGGTAGTTCATGCAATATGCACAGAGCCCGCGGTTGAAGACTTCTTTAATGTATGTAACTTGCTTTATAAATTCGTAAAGAAGCCAAGCGTTGCTGTCTTGTATGGAGGGCAGCAGCTTAAGAGATTACTTGAACAGCGATGGACAGGGCATCTTCAAACTGTCAAAACAATTCTGAATTCTTTTCAAGACATTACTTTGTTGTTAGCCGAAATCAGTGGAAACCGCAGATACGAGACGGAGTTGCGCATGGAAGCAGCTGGCCTGATTAGGGAAGTATCAGAGACGAGCTTCAGATTCATTGTATAAGATTCTACTGCTGCTTGATGCTCCAAACATGGACCTTTTAAATGCAGTCAAATTAGTTACATGTGCTTCAGAATGCCTTACGAAATTGCGCAGTGAATCTGAGTTCTTAGAGCTGTGGGAAAAGGCCGACGACACTGAAATGCCAAGACCTCCCAAACGAAAGCGGACCATCAACAAAGACCTTCAAGAATATCTGCTGGAGGAAAGCATTGGCCAGTCTCAAGGTGATTTGGGAAATCAAGAAGAGCTCAGACTATTATTCTACAGTACTTTGGATGCAGTACTTGCAGAAACCTCGGAGCGTTTCGGAGAAAGAAATAGCAAGTTAATTGAAGCTCTTTCAACTTTTGATCCAAAATGTGACAGCACTTTCTTGGATGCTCAACTCTTACCAAGATATGATGAACTTAATTAATTCAGAAGTGGTTCATTCAGAATTTGTTGTGGCCCGACAATTCCTGGGTGAAGTACTGTCCAGATCGATTTCTAGTGGCGAAAAATTAACACTTAAACAAATACTCCGGGAGCATCATACCACACTTGAAGCCATGCCTAGCGTACTCACTGCAATGAAATGTGCGCTGACATTTGAAGCTTCTACAGCTACATGCGAAAACTCATTTTCTACTCTGAAACATGTGTTCACGGACAATCGCAGGAGCATGCTACATCAGCGAAAGGCTCATTTAGTGCAATTGGCATTTGAAAGAGACTTGACAAGAACATTTCGGGATGAATGGAAAGATACTCTACTGAGAAGGTTCAACGAGAGTAAGCGCCGCAGACTCCAGCTGTTCTAGCAGGTTGGTGTTTTTTATTTAGCTACTATAGAATGCATAATTAGTTTATAACGTCATCATATTTTAATCGTGACTTGAAAAAATGTTTGCATAAGGTTTGAACCAGTTCTGATGTGCACAGGGCCAGTGAAAAATCATAATAATTTGTTTTTTCTTTGCAAATAGTGACGATGATTAGTAATACTAGTTACTTTGTTTTATAGGAAAAATTAAATTCCATCATCAAACGCCCACCAACACTCACGCTATGTGCCCCCCCGGGAAGAAGGGATAGCCCCCCCTGTTAAAATCTTCTGGCGCCGGGACTGGATATGTCTATACTTATGGACCGTAATGTTGATCCAGGAACATGTCTTGGCAAAATCACGGCGACCTGGGGAAAACACAGAGAGCATACACTAAATATAATACTTCGATTTAATTTAAATGCCCACCAAAAAAGAATTGGACACTGATAAAACACCTACACTACTATATTATGAGTAAGTTTATGGATTATTTTGTGTGATTTCATCATCACATCATCACCTGAATGATGCGACGGCAGCCATATTGCGCCTGAACGCCCACCACACACACACACACACACACACCAGCTAACTGGTGGAGAGGAGACGGAGTGATGAAGCCAATCGGCAGATATGGGGATTGTTAGGAGGCCATGATGGTCGGAGGCCAATTTTTTTTTTTTATACCTTTATTTAACCAGGAAAGTACTCGTTGAGATTAAAAATCTCTTTTTCAAGAGAAAATGAGCAAATATGTTGCAAATATCTAAGACAACTGCAAATATGTAAGACAACTGTAAATACTGCTGCTTACTATAAACTATCTTGAGTGAATCATGTAAGGTGATTTACTAATGTTTATGGTACTCAGTACCTGTAGTTCAGTTCCCCTCTGTATGACTACATACACTCACAGTGAAGTTCTTTTCGTTCATTGCATGTAGGTAGAAGTTGGAAATATTTTTGCGGCGAAACGCTGTCGTGCCGCCCCCATTTTTATATTTACAATTAAACACAATGTTTAGAATGCATATGAAAGAATGGAGATTTTGTTTATTGATGCAATTGCACTGAAATAAAAGCAAACATGAGCATTTCACAAGTAAAGAACTGTCTTCTTGTTGTTGTTGTTTTTATACAGCACTAGTAGGCTAAAGCTGATCAAATTCTGTATTATATACTCACTACTGTTACTCTTTATATTAGTAACAGGACTGACAATAACAAGATTGAGATTTTGGGATAAAATGAGCATGCGGTGTATGCTAATATTATGAGAATACTCAGCAAATTCTATTGATTTACTAAAGATTAGTATTTTTAAAATAAACAAATTACATCTGAGAAATAATTCAGGCAACAAGACAGTATGTTAAGATTGACACTCCCAGTCATCATCACCTCTCTCTGCCCAAGCATTGACAGACGTCCCAGTTACTGAGTTCACCATGAACTTGTTTATCAGAAACATAGGAGACAGTTCAGCCTTGCGTATAAAGCTACGATTATATGAATGAAAGTTCATTACTACGTCTCCACTGCTTCAGATTCAGTTTCCTGCTTCAGCATCTCTTTGTTTTCTCTTCAGCAGATCATCTGCTATGTGCACAATCTGTGTGAGAGCCCTCAGGATCAGCACATCCATGTCATTTTCAGGATCGATCTCCTCGTGGTAGTTCTTCACAGGGAAGATGTGGCTCACAGGGACACCAACCGCATTAGAGCACTCCTGCATCTGGAGAATGAAGAACAGGCTGAATATTACTGGGGATTGTAATAAATAAAATATAATATGCTCTAAAACATATTTGTGTTTGTGACATTATAAATCTATTTGTGTGAACCGCTTCATTCATTAAAGCTCTGCAGTCAGTTTTTTGGTCTAGCCATGCTAATCACTACAGCTAGCTGTGTTGAGGCTAAACTCTGGTGTCTGTTAAACAAAACTGCACACAAAGCCAGAGGACTAACACCAGAGAGAGGACTCATATTTACCTTCTCTTTTATCTTCTTGCTAGTGTAGATTTTTCTCAGATCTTTTTGGACTAGTGGGCATGCTTCATCCACCTTTGTCATGATGATTGCCTGAGGAATTTCTGTTGAATTTCAACATAAGGTTAAATATTTACTCATTGTGCTATATTGCTGAAAGTTTTTTTATATATTCTCCATCCTTTTGATAGATTTGTGTGGCATGAAGAAATCCAAATAAACTATTGGACCCATGGTTTTGTCATTTCCATGCGTTGTATTTTAACGCACTCCTTCTAGAGTTTTATTCAGATCAACACCAAACTTGGTCAGTTAAATCTAAAGGCCTTTGCGATGTTAAATTGCGAAGATCTTTAGATTTCGTTAAAGGGCGTGTCCATGGCGGCTTGACAAATTTCGATGTTTCGCCATGAAGAAGGAAGTTGCTGTAACTCACACATACAATGTCCAATCTGCCCCAAACTTCACATGTTAGATAAGACTTCTGCCCTTAACAGATCTACATGCCCACATTCAGTTATAGTCATAGCGCCACCCGCTGGCAACAGGAAGTGGCATATTTTACGCTTTACACTACTCCTAGAGATTTTTTGACATTAATGTATTTTTGTGGTTGTGGACAATATTCCATTATAATGATAGCGCCACCCGCTGGCAAAAGGAAGATTGGCACATATATGGAATATACTTTGATATATTCCACTTATAATTATGACTTTAAATGCATATTTCTCACCATTCACCTTTTTACTAAAGCCACTCGCTGGCGGTGAGCCCGGTACGAGGGCCCGTTCATCGCTGCTTGCAGCTTTAATTATTATTATTTTTATTTTATCATGTGCAGATTTTAACAGACTATTTTAATGTTTGGCTGTTTTACTCACCCAGACTGCTGGCCTTCTCTCTAATATATTTCATCTTTTTGAAGACTTCTTGATTCATCATCGATACCTTGTCAGCTGCGATGACGTACACCAGGCAGTATGTCAGATGCTCAGGGCTTGTCTCACTTCTGTAGTCCACATCTTTACCAGAAACAGCTGGATTGAACTGAATGGAAAAGTAAAAGAGAAAAACAAAGAGATGAGTGGAAAGAGGACATACATCTGTCCTCTTCATATGAAGGATAAAAGAGGGAAGGCACTCTTTTATAATTTGGTGTCAATGCATTGTTCGAATAAAAGAAAAGTTTCCTCACATTGTACCCTTCCTTAAGGAGACCCTCAAGGGATTTGGCAATGTCTTCTGGATGAGCTCCCTGTGCTTCTTCAGATTCTAAGCCCATGATGTCATTGAAGACAAAAGGCAGAACTGATTGTCCATTACTTATGTAATAAGTCCTGTACTGTAGATAAATGCAGAAGTAAAACAACAAAATAAACAATTTCAAATGTATTTGATATGGACACATGCAAAAGCAAGCAGCACATAAAACAAGGCATTTGGATTGGTTCATGAAGATGACTTCTTTTGCTTGTCGATGCAGATGATCCTAGCAGTCATACACTGTAAAAAAATTCTTGTTGTTTTTACAAAAACTTTTTGGCAGCTGTGGTTGCCAGAATAATTTTGTAAAAATACAGAAAACTGTAAACACATTTACGTCAAAAACTGTTAATTTTACAATATAAAGCTGTAATTTACAAACAAGAAAATGTGAATATAAACCAGTAAATTCAACAACACACAAAATTAAATCTGTTTTGTACCTTGAAA
This sequence comes from Carassius auratus, assembly GCF_003368295.1. Lineage (NCBI taxonomy): Eukaryota > Metazoa > Chordata > Actinopteri > Cypriniformes > Cyprinidae > Carassius > Carassius auratus. The sequence goes on along the minus strand of NC_039287.1, from coordinate 18,381,657 downwards.
ATACTGACAACCACCATAATAATAAAGATGGTACTGTATAAGAGAAAGCCACATGAAGTATCAAAGCTCATCACAAGTAGCTTCACCACAAGCAGAAGTATATTAACATATAGAAGGTGCACATTTATGGAAACACAAAACACCATCATGGTAACACGCGTGATACTTAAATAATGCAAAAAACTTTCATTAAGCAACAGAAGATGTAACATAAAGCTCAAATGTACATAACTGATAACAAGAACTATTTAAAAACATGATTATTTAAACAAAATACTTTCAAACGTGGAGTGTCACGCAGGGAATTCTGGGAATATCAGTTTACAGTTTTAGACTGTAAATTATACATTGATTTGTTCTTTTTTTACTTCTAAAAGCTGTATAATTAACAGAATTTTACTGTAAATTTACATTAAATGCTTTGTTAGATCTTTTACAGTTTTTCCCTGTATATAGTACGAGAACTTACTGTTAACCTATTATCAGTTTTTTTCCGTAGCGTTTTTACAAAATTTTACAGTTAAAATTACACTTATTTTTTACAGTGTAGCTAGGGATTGCTTGGCATAAATCCAGATGCACACTTCAGTAATTCAGCCATTTTAAGAAATGCAAGACATGTAATGTATCCTGGGTAATGACCCTACTAAATTAATGTATTAATACTATTGATAAAACTGCAAATATGGTTGCTTAAGCCACATTTCAAGAGTTTAACCGCACAGACTTGTCCCAGTGTGCATCACATCTCCTCATTCAACACAGTTATTATGATGGTGTAATCATGTTTTTATTCAGAACTAGTGTCACTGGAGCAAAAACAGCTAAAATAGCTGGCAATATTATGTCTGGAACATAAGTTAGCCAAAACAAACTTCTTTCATTAATTAAACTGTGACGGCGCTAACATTCAGGTGTGTTGCCTCAGTAGCTTCATTTTCATGAAGTGTGTCGTCTGCATAATTTTGTAAGCCATTTTATTTTATTTTAAAACCGGTCGGGTTCATACACTTACTGTTTTTGTAAAACTTCTGCTAAACCCAGCGTCAGCAAGGGCTTCTGTTGTGATTCTTCCTTGAAAAACACTATTGATTGAGTTGATGAAGCTGGACTTTCCTGCTCCAACTTCTCCAGCTAGCAAGATCCTGACGTACTTAACATTAGAGTCGCTCAGCTCAAGTTCCCTAAGATTTTTCTCCAAAAGTTCTTTCCCTCTGTTGAAAAAGGGGTATTTTCTTACAAAGCAATGTTGAAGCCATGGGCATCACTGGGCTATTTTTAGTGGGCTGTAGCTAGCCTACTTATCCCTCCTAAAATTGACTCCACTTTAAATTTCTGAAAGACATAAATAATATGAAAACAGTGACTTCTCCTCATCTTTCAGTGTGTTCTTTATCAATCCCCGGTGGCGCAGAGCGAGAAAAAGATGACAAGGTGTGTGTTTAACGATAGATTATCATAATATCTACATCTGTGCCGTTCTGTTCTTTGTCATAAATACAGTTTATACTTTACACTTTAAGTTTTCTCTGCATTCACCCATCATTACACCACACCTGGTTCCTCCAGTGAAAATTAAGCACATATGAATGCATACTTTATAAAATAATCATGTTGTCATTTTCATCTGAAAATTTTACTTTCGATGTAATACATTTTCCAGTGCATGTGCATACTTGAGCTAAAGAAAGAGTGTTGTACTAGAAATGCAAACAGTAATATTTTTTGCATATGCGTGTGTGTGTGATCATGAAGACTTGTATTTGGCTTATTCAGTTATATGTTATACCTATCTATGCAATACAGTGGAATTACACTTTTTGGTGTATAAATGTATCATACCACTCCTATTAGTCAAACATTATATATATATATATATATATATATATATGTATATATATATATATATATATATATATATATATATATATATATATATATATATATATATATATATATTATAAATATATATTATATATTATATCCTGATTGGGGGCTGAGCCCCACTAAAATGAAAATCCTAGAATCGCTATAATTTTTATTTTTTTAAAGAGGAATTATTTTCCACTTACTCCCAGTGTGTTGTCCTCCATGGTTGATCAAGTTCTGTAATAGCAATAATAAAACAGAAATAATTTGTGATTATAAAATGGATTATAAAAAGATTTCTTCCTTCAACATCACAGTCTTAGATATTGACCATCCTTAGACTTGTGTTTGTGTTGTACATATTTGAACAGTTCAAATTTATCAATTTAAAATGCACTTCAACAAGCATGTTTAACTTGAAACTAATGATTATTTTCTGATGACGTCTTCCCCTTTTACCTGGTCATTTTTTTTGTCATTATCAATAGAAAAAAAATCACACATTTGCTGTTTCACATGTCCAGCCTGAACTCTCACAAAATGATATCTTATGCTAACATGCATGTAAAGACAAGACAATCCATCTAAAAATATACTCACCTTGCACTGTTGAGACTGATCTTTCTGTTGATTCTGATCCTCCCATCGTGATTTTACTTGTAAATTTAGAAAATAAAACACTAATCAGTAAATTGAACAGTAAATTAAAGCCAAAGATGACCAGTTCAATACAGAGTAATAACAAGACAGACAGTGTTTCAAGGGATGCTCAAGCAGGCTGTGACAGCATCTCTCATTTCAGCCTATATTTATACCCCAGATCTAACTTTCACTTTTGCCTTGTCAATGGTTTTATGACTAAGCAGCTTTTAATCAACTCTGTGTCATGCTGTTACACAATAAAAATACATAGATACTCCAAACAAATTCTGTTTTAAAGGACAAATTGTAAAGTATTTCATGGATTGAAATAAGAAGAATTATAAAGCAAGGTTCAAGTGTGATAATTAAGTGTTTTTTTTTGTTGTTTTTTTTAAATACAATAAAAAATTTAATAATTTGTAAAACGAAAAAAAATATATATATATCTTTACCATCATCTCAGACATCTGAATTTGCCGCTGACCCATATTTCACTTCTCATGTGGCTTCAGTTCTCTTTAAATAAAGCATAATATAGTATGCAGATCTCCTGTACCAATATAACCTCCTATAATCATTCTTATTTTCTAAATGCAGACTGTCTGGCCAGTAATTCAGAATTAACAAAATTAACTTGTTACAGACACTTAACTAACACTTTTATATCACTAGCCTAGCTTTCCTCTGCAGAGCTGATAGCATGAACAAATATTTTCATTAGGTCATCCATTTAAATACTTCAGTAAAACTATTCTTTAAACACCCATAATTCTAGGAAAACTGTCTGATGGTGGGACAATAGGGAGGGATTGAGCAACTGCAATGATTTCAAGTAAATAGAAAGTGAAAGGAGAATCAAAATAATGGTAGGCCAGTATCAACAACACCAGACAGACTTGATTAGATTGCTGTGGATTTTAGTCATATGTTTAATGATATGTTAATACATCTATAATAATAATAGCTTTATGTTGAATTTTATGCCATTTTTGTTTATTAGTGCTTTAGTCAGTCACAATACATTTGCCTGTCCGTAAGTCCAGAGTAAGCTCTCTCTCATGTATTAAACACCCTCAAGTCCATTTTTACTTTCATTTGTGCAAGCTGTCTTTCACACATTAAAATGCATACACCATTAAAAATAAAGGTTCTTTATTAGCATTGATGGGTCCATGAAGAACCTATAACCATGGGACCTTTCCACTGAACAAAATGCTCTTTAGATTATTAAAATATTTTCCAAACTATGAAAAAAATATATATTTTTAGAATTGTTCTATTGTTGTTTTAATTAATAGTGTTCTTTCTTTAGGACAGCACATACTTTATTACTAATACTTTATTACTAAAAATTCAGTTTCCCAGATTCACTGCCGCTCCACCATCTGGGTGAACTCCTCCTCGGTGACTGGCGGTGGCACTGGACGGCCCTCGGTGGACGGCACGACACTCCTCTGCCGCCCAGTGGACGGCAATGGCTCCTCCGGTTTTGGGCAGCTGGCAGGAGTCCCCCGTTCCCTGCTCCTCCTGATTCCTTCATGGATGGCAGCAGGCTACGGCCCCCTGGCGAAACGGCGGTGACTCCTCTGCTCCCTCACGGACGGCAGGCGCCCCTCCACATCACGGGCGGCCGGCAGTGAGCTCGTCCATTCCCCGCAACTCACTCCAGCCCACCGCCTCGATCATCCCCGGCGCCCGACTGCTACGCACAGCGGGTTCCCCCCAGCGGCAAGGGATCTTCGGCAGTGCATCTCTCCTTCCTCCTGGGCTTCGGCACCAATGTAACGCTGTACAAACTTCCTAATCATCCGGAAGAAGGAGGCGGGAACTGGCAGACAATCAAAATGACTTTAATAATAAAATGAAGACAAAACAGCTCGGCAGCCCCTCACGGACGACTTCCGCGCACAAACAAAAACAAAACACAAATAAAATCCAGGCCTGGTCCTCTCTCATCCTTCACTGTCGTCGCTCCTGTTTTATATCCTTCCATCTCCTGCGTGGGACGCGAGACCGGTGAGTGGCGCAGGTGTCGCTCATTTCTCAATTACTCCACCGGCCTCGCCCCGTTCCTATGGCTCTCAGCCCCGCCCCACTCGTCACAGTTTCTAAGGTGGAAGAATGCAGTTTTTTTAACATGGGAAATATGATTTTCAAAAGACAAATTGCTGTCTAATATAACACCCAGATTTCTGACTGTAGAGGAAGTAACAGTATATCCGTCTAGTTGCAGATTGTAATCTACAAGATTCTGTGTAGTGTTTTTTGGTCCAATAATTAATATCTCTGTCTTATCTGAATTTAACAGGATAAAATTATTGGTCATCCAATCTTTTACATTTTTAACACACTCTGTTAGCTTAGATAATTGGGAAGTTTTATCTGGTCTCGTTGAGATATATAGCTGAGTATCATCAGCATAACAGTGGAAGCTAATTCTGTATTTTCTAATAATATTACCAAGGGGCAACATGTATATTGAAAATAGAAGGGGACCTAGGACGGATCCTTGTGGCACTCCATATTTTACTGGTGATAAATGAGATGACTCCCCATTTAAATAAACACAATGGTAGAGATCGGACAGGTAGGATCTAAACCATCTTAGAGCCTGCCCTTGAATACCTGTATAGTTTTGTAATCGATCTATGAGTATGTCATGATCTATGGTGTCAAACGCAGCACTAAGATCAAGTAAAACTAGCAATGAGATGCTGCCTTGATCTGACGCAAGAAGCAGGTAATTTGTAATTTTAACAAGTGCAGTTTCTGTGCTATGGTGGGGCCTGAAACCTGACTGAAATTCTTCAAACAGATCATTGTTTTGCAGGAAAGAGCTCAATTGAGCAGACCCAACATTTTCTAAAATTTTAGACATAATTGGAAGTTTTGAGATAGGCCTATAATTTGCCAGTACACTAGGATCTAGTTTTGGTTTCTTAATAAGAGGCTTGATAACCGCCAGCTTGAATGGTTTTGGGACGTGACCTAAAGATAACGTTGAGTTGATAATACTGAGAAGCGTTTTTTTTTTTTTTTTTTTTGGCTACAGGTAACAGCTCTTTCAGTAATTTAGTGGGTACAGGATCTAATAAACATGTTGTTGGTTTAGATACAGTGATAAGTTTATTTAGCTCTTCCTGTCCTATAGTTGTAAAGCACTGCAGTTTATCTTTGGGTGTGATGGATGAAACTGAAGTGTTAAACGCTGTAGAATCTACATTCGCTATTGTATTTCTAATGTTATCTATTTTATCAGTGAAGAAATTAATAAAGTCATTATTATTAAACATTGATAGAATATTTGAATCAGGTGGCATCTGGTTGTTTGCTAATTTAGCCACTGTGCTAAATAAAAACCTTGGATTGTTTTGGTTATTTTCTATGAGTTTGTGTATATGCTCTGCCCTAGCAGTTTTTAGAGCCTGTCTATAGCTGGACATACTGTTTTTCCATGCAATTCTAAAAACTTCCGAGTTAGTTTTTCTCCATTAGCGTTCAAGACTACGAGTTACTTTCTTGAGAGAATGAGTATTACTGTTATACCATGGCACAGTATGTTTTTCTTTATCCTTTTTAATTTGATGGGGGCAACAGCTTCTAATGTATTAGCGAAAATAGAGCCCATGTTGCCAGTCATTTCGTCTAGTTCATGTGTATTTTTGGGTACAAATAGCAGTTGCGATAGATCAGGCAAGTTATGATGAGTGGGCCCAGTGACATTTTGCTTGACTCCAAAAGAGTTTATTAGGTCAGTAAACGCAAGTCCTAATGCATCATTTGTATTATCAATGTGAATATTAAAATCTCCCATGATTAGCACTTTATCAACTGTCACCAGAAGGTCTGAGAGGAAATCTGCAAATTCTTTTAAGAATTCTGTATAAGGCCCTGGTGGTCTATACACAGTAGCCAGAGCAAGAGATACAATAGATTTCAAGAGATACAATAGAAGCAGAAGTATTTCAAATGAGTTAAACCTGTATCCTGTTTTCTGGGTAACATAGAGAATACCACTATATATATTTAAAGAGTGTACACGCTGCTTATTAAACACAGGGGTGCACAGCAGCACACAAACACACACACACACACAAAAAAAAAATATATATATAAATGCCTACATGTCGTAATGGATAGTCATCGCATGTATCAGAATTATCTATTTGCTCGCACACGAGCAGCTCCATTTTCATCTCGGAGACGCGTTCTGTCTTTGTGCTTGTCAAATTCCGCCGTGTAAACTTAAAGGCAATGGAAGATGAGACTCTGATTGGTTTATTGCATGTTACGCCCAAAAAACACCCATTACTCATTAAGAGAATAGGGACAACCCATTTAGACCATGCGTCCGGGTGTGCCAATTGTTCTCCCGTCGTAAAAAATAGTTAAAGTGGATTTGGACATGCCCTAAGTACATCTGCGCTTTACACCTTGCTTTTAGATCGTTAGAATAGGGCCCCATGTCTTTGTTATCAATATAATTTATGTCCCCCATGTCTTTATCAATTTAATTTAATTTGTATTAGATTATGTGTGCAACATCCAAAATAAGGTAAATTCAATAGACATGATTATCTTAAATCTCTCAACCACTGTACAAAGTGGAATTATGACTGCAACCTTCTCTTTAGTGCGCCTTAACTGCACATTTGACGTAGTAAGTACACATCTGCCTGTAAGATGCTCTCTGGGGGGAAATGCTGCAGCAGCATCAGTCAGTGTGCCCTGCAAACTCCATACTTCCACGGGTCTTCTAAAGAAATATCTGTCTGGGTGATGGTGCAACCATCTTACCTTTGTGTTGTCCTTTCTTTCAGGCCAGCCTGCCAGGACAGTGGTTTTAAGGGCCTGTAATGCTTCATCCCTTTCAGTATGCTCCCTGATTGTACCCAACCACTGGTGCGTCACATTCAGGTATTCTGCTTGGTTGATAAATTGTACCTTTTCCTGCTCTTTCTGGAGATGACATACAGTATATCATGCATCTGGTAAATGACTCCCATGCCTGTACAGTCAGCAGCTGCCCTGGTCATTCTCTGCTGTGCCCAACTCTCGTTCGTACAGGTAATGGTGAAATCTTTGACAAGCGAGGACAATACTGAGACACTCTTTAGATTTGTGCATAATTTTCCCAAAAAAAGTCCCAAGACCGCTTTGGCTGGAATCATTTTGTACTGTGACAGACTTGGCAACATCATAATACCGTAGCACAGGCATTGATGTCGCCATGTATTTTAGCTTGCAAACTGCATCTTCATGTTTGGGTAGCCAGTGCCACGGGTGTCTTTGTAGAGCAAGCGCTGCAGTGGCTCACAAACATTAGACAAGTGGGGCATGAATTTGACTAAATAATTAGCAAAGCCGATGAGACGCTGTACCCCTTTAGCATCTGTAGGGTTGGGCATGTCCATGATGGCCCTCACCTTTTCTGGATCAGGCTTCAAGCCAGTGGATGAAAGGATATGACCATGGAACTTCACTTGGTTAACTTTAAATGCCAACTTTTTAGGCTAAGTCGTAGCTTGACCTCTCTGCAACGCTCCAACAGGGCCTGTAGCTTGTGATCATGATCATTTTCAGCTTGCTGGTCCGTGTCACCACAACCAACAACAAGAATATAATCTGCAATGGGCTCAATGCCCTTTAGAGTTCATGCTGTTTTCGTTGATAGACCTCAGGTGCCACTGAGACACCAAATGGTAGCTTTAGCCACCTTTTCCTGCCACATCCAGAATGTGATCATTAAGCTGCTCTCTTGGTCAAGCCTGCACTGTAAGAATGCATGTTTGGCATCAACCAACGTGAATATCCTTGCTTTTGGCAATTTGTATAACACATCGTCCAGGGTTGATATAATGAGAGCGTTTCAGAGCTTTGTTCAGAAACCTTGGGTCTAAGCAAATTCTCAGCTTGTTGTTTTACTATGACCATGTTGCTGATCCAATCTGTTGGCTCTCTAACATCTGTAATATGACCCCTAAGCCTGATATGCATCCAGTTGGGCTTTGACTGTTGCTTTCATAACAATTGGAACATTTCGTGGGGCACACTTTACCAGTGTAACACTGGGATCCAAATAGTAAGGCGTGGCCAAAGTGTTTTGTCTTGTTTTCTCATTAGACTACTGTGTGATCATCCTTGCTAGGAAAGTTTTTGGTTTAAATTGTGTGTGTCTTACCCTGGTAAATACGTGCTGAAAGTGGCGCTTGGTTTTGCGTTTGCCTATCACGGGACTGCCCAGTTTTGATCTGCTAAATAGCGAGGTGTGACCAAAGCCAGTGAAAGTACTTAATTAGCTGCTTTGAAAGCACTTGTCATGTGCTTTCAGATCTCTAGTATCACTACAAACACTCGAAGAGCATGCTATGTACATCGCAGGAAGGCCTGTCTGACAAACCTACGGCCTGTTCCTCTAACCTCTACTACCAACTCTCCAGTTGGTCTCTGGAACTGCCAGTCTGCAGTTAACAAAGCAGACTTCATTTCTTCTATTGCTACTCATTCCGGTCTCAACCTCACGGCACTGACTGAGACTTGGATCAAACCTGAAGATACTGCCACCCCTGCAGCCCTCTCCACTAATTTCACTTGTTCCCACACTCCTCATACCACTGGGAGGGGTGGAGGTACAGGTCTCCTTATATCAAAAGAATGGAAATTTGATCTTCAGCCATCACCTACAGGTACTGGTTCATTTGAATCACATGCCACCACTGTAACCCACCCTGTTAAAATCCACTTTGTGGTCATTTATTGTCCCCCAGTTCAATTGAGAAACTTCTTGGAGGAGTTGGTTGTGCTGCTATCACACTTTTCTGGAGATGGTACTCCTCTGGTACTGCTTGGTGACTTCAACATACACCTAGATAAACCCCAGGCTGTTGACTTCAAAACTCTGCTCACCTCATTTGATCTCAAGCTAATGTCTACTCCAGCAGCTCACAAATCAGGCAACCAACTGGACCTCATCTACACGCACTGTTGCTCTGTGGACAACTCTTCAGTTGCTCCACTGCACACCTCGGACCACTTCCTCATTACTGCTAACCTAGCACTTACTCCTGAAGCGCATCACACTGGAACGCAGGTCACCTTTCGACAGGACCTACGCTCACTCTCTCCATCTCACCTATCCTCTGTGGTTTCATCCTCACTTCCTGCACTCTCTCAGTTTTCAGCTCTGGACACGAGCAGCACTACGGACACTCTTTGCTCCACTTTAACATCTTGCTTGGACAACTTTTGCCCACTGTTGTCTCGACCAGCACGCACCGCCCCATCTGCCCCCTGCCTGTCCGAGGTTCTCAGTGAACATCGCTCTAAACTCAGGGCTGCAGAGAGGAAATGGCAGAAAACAAGAAACTCTACCGACCTCAGTGTGTATCAGTCTCTCCTCTCTTCCTTCTCTGCAAATGTCTTCACGGCTAAAACATCCTACTACCAGAACAAAATTCGCTTACTCACATGATCAACTCCTCTCTTCACTCTGGAACATTTCCCTCAGCATTTAAGCAGGCTCGGGTAAGCCCACTGCTCAAGAAACCATCTCTAAATCCAGCGCTTCTTGAAAACTACAGACCGGTATCCCTTCTTCCATTCATTGCAAAGACACTTGAGCGAGCTGTGTTCAACCAGCTTTCTATGTTCCTTGTACAGAACAACCTCCTGGACAGCAACCAATCTGGCTTCAAAAGTGGCCACTCAACTGAGACTGCTCTGCTCTCGGTTACTGAAGCCCTGCGACTAGCAAGAGCAGCTTCAAAATCCTCAGTACTCATCTTGCTGGACCTGTCTGCTGCTTTTGACACCGTTAATCACCAGATTCTCCTGTCCATCCTCAGAAAGATGGGCATCTCTGGAACCGCACTGCTGTGGGTTAAGTCCTACCTCTCTGACAAATCCTTCAGGGTGTCTTGGAGGGGTGATGTTCCTAAGTCACAACACCTTGCTACTGGGGTTCCTCGTGGCTCAGTACTTGGACCACTTCTCTTCTCCATCTACATGACGTCATTAGGATCTGTCATTCAGAAGCATGGCTTTTCTTATCACTGCTACGCTGATGACACCCAACTCTACTTCTCATTCCAGCCTGATGACCCGACGGTAGCTGCTCGCATTTCAGCCTGTCTGAGTGACATTTCTAGCTGGATGAATGACCATCACCTTCAGCTTAACCTTACAAAGACAGAAATCCTGGTGATTCCAGCTAATTGCTTCATCACAACTTCTCCATTGCTTCATCACAACTTCTCTATACAGCTGGGTTCATCAACCATTACTCCTTCAAGGACAGCCAGAAACCTAGGAGTTGTGATGGATCAGTTAAGCTTCACAGACCACATTGCTACAATGACCCGCTCCTGCAGGTTTGCCTTATACAACATTAGGAAGATTAGACCCTTCCTGTCAGAGCAAGCCACCCAACTTCTTGTCCAAGCTCTTGTTCTCTCCAGACTAGACTACTGTAATGCTCTCCTGGCAGGCCTTCCTGCATGTACTGTCAAGCCTCTACAATTGATACAGAATGCAGCAGCGAGGGTTGTCTTCAATGAGCCAAAAAAAAAGCTAATGTTACTCCTCTCCTCATCAGGTTACACTGGCTACCAGTGCCGCATCAAATTCAAGGTACTGATGCTTGCCTACAAGACGACCACTGGCACGGCACCAACATACAAAAACTCACTGGTTAAATCTTATGTGCTTTCCAGAAGTTTGCGCTCCGCAAGTGACCAACGCCTTGTGGTTCCATCCCAAAGAAGTTCAAAATCACTCTCACGGACCTTTTCCTGGACTGTGGCCAGCTGGTGGAATGACCTCCCAATCTCAATTCGTACAGCTTTGTCTTTACGCATTTTCAAGAAACATCTAAAGACTCATCTTTTTCGCATGCACTTAACCAACTAATCCTTTTCTTGTCTTTTCATTTATAAAAGAAAAAAAAACCTGGCTATGCGTTCTATACTAGACTAACTGAGACTTGTCATGGCACTTGTGTACTATTGTTGTTCTCTTGTTGACCTGACTGCTTCTATTTTTCTCATTTGTAAGTCGCTTTGGATAAAAACATCTGCTAATGATTAAATGTAAATGTAAATCCAGCTCAAAATGGACCTCACCAGGCAGTGATTCCACGGGCAAGTTGAACACATCACTGTATTTGTCAATTAAATGTGGTTTTATTAACAAAGTTCGGGAGAAGCACGATCAGATAATCATCCAATTTGGCACAGGTTCATCTCGTTTAGCTAATCATCTTAAATAGCACGCAAGCGTATATATATCCAGTCTTCCTACCTCCTGTCCCACGACAGTTTTTCGGCAGGACAGTTTTTCGGCATAGACCGTTTGTCAGCATTCGGTTCGCTCTGTCCGTCATCTTATCACAGGCCCAATCTTCCTTCCGACGAAGATATCTATCCGCCGAACACCAACAAGCGTCATCGCGACAGCTGCTCTTCTCGCCAAGCCACACGTTGTGGCCAAAAGCTCGTGCAAATCCTTGAGCTCGCCTCACTCGACAACACGATTTTCTCACCAGGACCGGGCTCTCTTATAATGCTGGATCGCAGCCGTGCTCCAGTTCTCAGCGCAGTAAACCTCTCTCGCTTTTTCAGCCGTGGCGCAGTTCGATGCTGCCTCCACTAGCGGCGAAGACCGTGCGTTGTTGTAGTGGCATGTAGTTCGTGAAAGAATCGTTTTTTTTAATGAATCTTCTAGGCGAACGAATCGTTCTCAGTTTACACTCATTCATGAAGAATTTTTCAGAGTTGTCATCCACAATGAGCGAGTTTCATATGAGTCTCAGAGATCGAGAGCTCTCATTCGTGAACGAAAGGACTAAACCGGTATACATGTCGAGTTGATTAAACGGATACATGTCGTTCGTAAACGCAATGAACTGGTACATATCTTATCTTAACAAAATTGATGAGAGTAAACCGGTTCAGTTAGCCATTTAGCATGTCAATCTTGCAAAATGTAAAGTGCAGTTATAGGTACTGTGCACATATTGTTTACATATTTAGCATACAAAAGATAAATTCCACGTTTAATCCCCGATTTATGAACGTGAATATATAGATCAATATATGAACCGTCTGACCAAACAATTAAAATGCTAATCATGCAAGAAAACCTCGTGATTTGCTCATCTGAACAATTTAAATAGACGTTATATATAGAATGCGCTTATGAAGACGCCAAAATTTGTTAAACGGCGTTATGACTTAACTCTGTCCGATGACGATGCCACTTTTTAACCATGAAGCAAAGGCTTTTTGCAGAGTTGTCATCCACACCGAAATGTCTAAAGACATTACATTTGCTTTACTGTGCATGTTTAAACCTCACTGAGATGATACAGACATAAGTTTCATGCAATTATTCCGGCAGGATCAATTATTTAGGGACATATTTCACCATTTACTGGCATGATTATTCAGAATTTTTCACGCTACTGCCTCGTGTTTGGCTGCAGAACAACAAGTGTGAGTAAATTTTCTATCGTCTTTTTAGGACTGTTATATGAAAAGCATGCAAAGTAAATGTCTTTAGAAACGGCTTGAATTTGAATTACTGCAATTAACGTTACTGCTATAGACATGTCTATTGGTACAATGGTTTATAAAACTAAACATGCTACATCGTTTCAAAGCCTCTATTTTCACAGTCCATACTACAACAGGAAAACAGCATCCCAAATTTATCTGCTCCGGAGGCTGTTTAAAAGGGCCCGAAGGCCAAAACAAGAGGAAAAGATGCTTTTCCAACAGGACTGTATTAATTCAGACAAGGTTTGAGCAATTGTCAAATCAGCCAACAACTACAGCAGCCAAAGCAAGCATGAAGCTACTTTTACTTGCAACACGGGCCTGCACATCTCAGTATTTCCATCCTGTTACTTCTGCTAGCAGTTCAGGCTACACAGGTTCTTCAAGACATCACACACCCCAGCCCCTTCCCACGACCCACAGCTACAGCAGCTGAAGCAAACGTGAGGCCGCCTCCATTCGTAAACGCGCCCTCAACTCTTCCGCTCCCTCATGCTACTAACCATTTTTCTGTTCAGTGGCCTCCAGCTCCAGATTTGCCAGAAGGCAGAGGGTACCAAGACCTATTATTGGTCAGGCCGATTATTTTATTTATTTATATATCTATCTCGAACCCTCTTCAGCCAACCCCTCTAACGCCAGCTCATCCCCTTTCACTAAAACTCCTAATCTACCATAGCTAACTCTCCTAACATGCCCTATCTATCTGTAATGGTCAATCCTCACTTCAGCCATCCTTCCGCAGGAGCTTTCTCTGTATCTCCCCACCGCCGCAGCATTGTCCGCTCCCGCAGGAGCCTTCTCTATATCTCCCCACCGCTGCAGTATTGTCCGCTCCTGCAGGAGCCTTTTCTGTTTTTTCCTCACTGCCGCAGCAGTCTCCGCTTCCGCAGGAGCCTCTACCTATATTTCACCACTGCCGCAGCAGTGTCTGCTCCCGCACGTCCTGATTCTGCCGAGTTCGACGCGTCCCTGGGTCAACAAGGGAGGTGCTTAAGGTAAATTTGAGCAACCAATCAGATTACTCACGTCACGTGACATGTGCCCAGCCTCAGCTTGCGCGCCACTATTTGAATTGTGTGCTTTGACGTCGCCTTCATTTTACAAAGGTAAGTGCATATTATTTAAAATGTGCCATTTCAAATGTGTCCATCCCTGCTCAGCATAATATATTATTTTTATTAATATATTATTCATAACTGACGCGAACATTCGCTGAACTGCGCATATATTAAGGTCCAAATTGCCAAACCCCGATCCTATCGGACAGGAAGGTGCCCACGATCGTTTTGCCCCGGTTCGGTGTGGCGTTTCCCCCGTGATCGCGTCGTCGGATCTTTTTGTACGATTATTTATATCACTTTTGTCATGTATTCGTTTAGCAGATGCTGATACTAATCCTTCTGTGAAAGAAAGGCTAAACACTTTTGCGGATGGATTGGGGGTTTGTCGTCCATAAACAACAAGGAAATATATTGTGTTGACCCGGCGACATCATTAACCCGTCCAATATACAGTATGACACACATTTATCAATGACTGTATTTAGATAATAATCATTATTATAATAATACAATATCCAATTTAAAACAATCATTAATCTCTCACTATATTGTAGTAATAATAATACAAATAATAATATATTGTGTTGACCCAGGGACGTCATATTCTTGTGATGACCCAGGGACGTCATATTCTTGTGATGACCCAGGGACGTCATATTCTTGTATTCATATTCTTGTAATAATAATAACAATATCTTATATAAGGCCAAGAGTAATCTATCACTATGCTGCAATAATAATAATAATAATAATGAAATATCTTGTGTTGGCCCAGGGACTTCATTCTTAATAGCTCATCTAATATAAGACAAACAGTAATTAATCACTTTATTTTATTATTATTATTAATAATAATAATACAATATCTAATATAAGACCAAGAGTAATCTATCAATATACTGCAATAATAATAATAATAATAATGAAATATCTTGTGTTGACCTAGGGACTTCATTCTTTATAGCTCATCTAATATAAGACAAACAGTAATTAATCACTTTATTTTATTATTATTATTAATAATAATAATAATACAATATCTAATATAAGACCAAGAGTAATCTATCAATATACTGCAATAATAATAATAATAATAATAATAATAATAATGAAATATCTTGTGTTGACCCAGGGACGTCATTCTTTATAGCTCATCTAATATGACAAATTAATTAATCACTTTATTTTATTATTAATATTATTAATAATAATAACAATAATAATACAATATCTAATATAAGACCAAGAGTAATCTATCACTATACTGCAATAATAACAATAATAATAATGATGATTAAATATCTTGTGTTGACCCAGGGACGTCATTCTTTATAGCTCATCTAATATAAGACAAACAGTAATTAATCTCTTCATTTTAATACTAATAACAATAATGATAATAATAATAATGAAATAAAGCATATATTAATGCATTATTCTGCTTGACCTTATTCTACATTCCTAATCCTATCTAATACCTAAACTGAACAAGGAACTTACTAATTGTTAATAAGCAGTTAGGCCTACTTAGGAAGTTTATTGAGTAAAAAGTCATTATTAATATTGAATATGTGTTCCCTATACTAAAGTGTTACCTGTACTGTTACTATTTATATAACTTTTTTAAAGTAAATATTAAATTGGTTAAATTTAACATTAAATCTATTTTTCTTTTTTCATTATAGCTTTAAGATTTTATATCAACTTTCAAATAATTCCTCAACAGGTTTGAAGATTTCTCAGTTCTTTGCTTATATTTCAAGGATCACTGGCTGGTAATAGGACACGCGTGGTCGGACAGTGCTACAACCATGCCAACTCCGATACAAACAATCTTGTTGAAAGGTGATATTTGCAATTAAACGTATGCAACTTCATTATGAGTTTATGCAAATAATGTAATAGAATCACAAGCATTTGGAATATAGTTATATAATAAATCAAACACAATCATATTAAAACATGTATTGTTTTTCTTTGCTTGTCTAATCAGATTTTTCCATCGCCTAAATATCAGTTTTTGTTTGGCATTAGGAACCTTAGACTGGATCTTATCAGCATTCTCATCAAGAAGACAGATGGATACTTCCAGGTCATTCATGATTTACAGGCAGACAGTTTGAAGAATGAAAAATGCTTCTTTGAAGACTGTTTCTGTAGCTGCCCAATAGGAGTCAGAGGACATCGCTGTAAACACCTTGTACTTGTACTTACTGATCAAGTGAACAAGATTCTCATAAGTTTCCTGATTTGAATTATCAAATAAGCGGACGTGCTAGTGTAATTAAGCAAAATAAGCTTTACTCCATTCTGTGCTTTGACAGAAAAGAGGTACATGTAAGTGTGCATATGAGAAATTAAGTGCAAGAGACTTGTTTTTTTTGGTTTTGTTTATTTTACTATGTATTGTTTTAAAACAATGAAAAATTATGTAATCTTTAATTGTAAATTAAGCTAAGTAAACCATGAACATTTAGCATTACTCTGCT
>NC_039287.1:18032540-18057540 GCF_003368295.1 Carassius auratus | reverse complement strand
CTCAGCAGTGTCTCACATCTCCTTCAGTCATTCATACAGAACTAACCAGTGCATATTAAACCTGCTCTGAACATCTGCAACATTTCAGTTTTATAAAAAAACATTTGATTGATCTTTGAGAAAATTGTGATGTTTTTATCAGTTGTTTGGACTCTCATTCTGACGGCACACATTCACTGAAGAGGATAAACATTATAGTATAATTATAATACAATATTAATATAAAAATTTATAGGATAATTGTATAATTGCTTTGTTGAATAATTGTATAATTTGACGATATAATTTCTAGTTTAACTCGATTTTTTTTCAACAAGAGGGAGAAGAAGCAGATATTACAAGATTCAGCCAGTCTTTACTCTGAACCGATCACAAAATACAAAATTGTTATGTATTATGTATAAAATATATTATTATTTATAATATAATATTAAATAGTATAAAATAATCTCTCTCCCGTGTCTGGAAGTGCTCAGTGACTTTTATTTTGAAAGCGCGTCGCGTGATGACGGAGTTCCGTCCGTGACTCCAGCTGCGCTCATGGCGTGTTTCTTCAGGAGGCGCGTTGCGCTTCAGGTACAGCAGAGCTTTCAGCCGCTCACACACACACACACACACACACACACGGCGCTGATAGCTCTTCTTGTGTTGCAGCTCGCAGAGGTGTGTGGACTGTCTGAAGATGTGTTCATACCGCTCATCTGTGCAGTGCCGGTGTCAAAGAAACAGTAAGAGCTCACCGTGTAAAGCACTCCACAGCGGTCCTCAGCTCCAGCCCTGATCACACACACACACACACACACACACGTTCAGGTGTGTGTGATCAGTGCTGGAGATAACTCTGCAGGGCCAGAGCTGAGGAGCCCTGCTCTGATACACACTCCTCTCTTCTCCTGTCCCGTGTTCAGAGAGAGATCAGGAGAGAGTGCAGTTTATTCCGTTCACTTTCGGTGTGATGGGCCTTTACAGCTGCCAAAAATATAACACTTGGGTTTTTTGTTATTCAAAAACAAATAAGCAAGCCCAGCTTAGGTGACGAAATGTACAACAAAAAAAAAATGTACAACAAAAATAATAATGCATTACTTTCCATATCGAGGAAATATAAAACATTTTTAGTCACACGCCAGGATGTGATGATGACATCAAGTGTGTGAAAGTGTGTGTATTTGAGAGAGAGAGAGAGAGAGAGAGAGTGTGTGTGTGTGTCATCCAGAGCTCATATAGTACTTGCTCTTCAATGACAGTCATGAATGTCTTAACAAGGTA
The DNA here is from genome assembly GCF_003368295.1 of Carassius auratus. Lineage (NCBI taxonomy): Eukaryota > Metazoa > Chordata > Actinopteri > Cypriniformes > Cyprinidae > Carassius > Carassius auratus. Next base: position 18,056,271 of record NC_039287.1, on the reverse strand, counting down.
TTCCACAAAAGAAGGCCTTAACTCTTAAATCTGAAGAACAAAGTCTTTCATTCACGGTCATGGCATTGAATTATGCATGCATTGAATATATATATATATATATATAATTAATTAAAATGTATGGAGATCATTTGGAAGTTGTATTTTCAAACTCTGAAGTGTTGCTAATAAACTTATTTTTCAGTTCTCCAAACATTTAGAAAACATACTGATATATTGTGTTCCCGTTTAAAAGGTCTTAAATGTTCCTTCACGCACCTCTGTCTGAATTGAACTGCATTAAAAACATGAAGGCATCTCACTGTCTCTGGGCGCTCCATCCGTGTGTGTGTGTGTGTGTGTGTCAGGTCTTCTGCTGATCTGCGTGTGTCGGTGAACAGTCTGCTGCAGACCGGAGCTGTTCCTGCTGACGGAGACCTGCAGAGACGAACACAAGCCCTGGCCAATCAGGTGAGCCCATGGAGAACTCAGTTATAGTTCATAGGAACATTCATTAAGCTCTCGGTTACAGATGTGACTGTGATGCTTCTTTTCCTCTGCTGGATGTGTGTTTCTGTGATCGCTCCAGATGAAGCGGGATGCTGTGGTGGAGGAGGTCTCCGCTGCTCGAGGAGGGATTCACTTCAGATTAAACAGACTCGCGCTGGCACAGGTGAACACTCACACACACACACACACACACACACAACACACAGTTCATCGTTCATGTGTATGATGTCTTGACCCTGTACCGCTGTCAGTCACATCAGTGTCTCTGGTGATGTATACAGGACTTGTCCAGTCATAACTCCGCCCCTTCAAGCTCACACTCCTCTCAAACATGTTTGAGAGCCACGCCCCCGTCTAAACATCCAATCAACAAGCTACACTTCCGTTAGACTCGGAGAGATGTCCCAGTCCTCTGTTTCACTGTCTCTTAGTTTCAGTTCAAGTGTTGTGTGCTGTTTCAGAAACTCTTAGAGCAGCTGAGTTCAGATCCGGACGGCTTCGGCGTGAAGAGTGAGCTTCTGCGTCATCATCAGGGAGGAAGAGCACTGGTGGAGTTCAGGTGGGGTCAGTCGTGTGTCCAGCACAGAGAAAGACCAAGACCAGATCAAAATCAGTATATTTGATATTTTTTAGTAAATTTGCAATCAAAATGATTCAAGCCCAGAGAGACTGTGATACTAGAATGGTTTCCTGATGCGTTTGTTGAACTGTCAGAAGGACTTGCAGATCAGAGACGGTTGGTTGAATGATTTTGATTGCAACTGTAAATAAGTAAGCTGTACACTGAATGTGATGTTTTAATATCTCCGTCTCCGAACATTAGCTCTCAGTGCAGTCCCGGTGTAAAGAACTGTGGAGCAGTGAAGGGAAGCCTGGATTGTCCTGTAAACACTGTGTTAGCTTACAGCGTGTTTTGATGTTTCTCTCTTTGCTTCTAGTTCACCAAACATCGCTAAGAAATTCCACGCCGGTCATCTGCGCTCGACTATAATCGGTAAAGTCTTTATTTCTGTGAACTGGCTCCAGGAGAACACCATGATCTCAGGTTAATTATTTGCAGTGTTTGTATTGAACGGATGATCTTTTGTAGGAAACTTCATCGCCAACCTAAAGAAGGCCTTGGGGAAAGAGGTTATTCGAGTCAATTATTTGGGTGACTGGGGAATGCAGTTTGGTAAGTCATCTGTTACCATTATTCGGTTGCATGTGGCGTGTTGTTTGTGATGAGCTGGTTTGAGCCGGTGTGTGCTGTGGTGTGTGCTGGTGTGTGCAGGTCTGCTGGGCGCAGGCTTCGAACGCTTCGGCTCTCAGGACGAGCTGAGGACACATCCGCTGGAGCACCTGTTTCAGGTGCGCTCCTCTGTTCCGTGTGCTCTGGCCCGGGCCGGATGGAGGTGTGTGTCCTCAGATCTGTGTGTCTTCTGCAGGTGTATGTTCAGGTGAACCGCGAGGCCGAGTGTGATGAGAGCGTGCGTTCGGCCGCCGCTGAGTTCTTCAGACGTCTGGAGCGCCGCGAGGAGCAGGCTCTAGCGCTCTGGGGACAGTTTCGGGAGATCACGGTGGATGAATATAAACGCATCTATCAGGTAAAAGCAGCTCTTATCCCTGAGGGGTTTGTGTGTTCATGTCTAGACTGAGAGTGCCAGGCTCTAAACGAGAGATGCACTTCAGGAACTGCATGCATTGGGTAAGCTTTGTGTTTTTAAAATCATATTTCCATTTAGGATTTCTTATGCACATGGAGAAAGACCCATGCTCTCTGGTTTGACATCAACATGAGCATTTGACTGGATGTTTGATATTGATCCATATTGAACGTATCGCATGTTGATTTTTCTTAAGTCTCTCTTCAACAATGCTGTAAACTCAGCAGGAAGCCCTGGAAGTCATGTTACTTTAATATCAAAGAATGAAATTAACGACAAACTCTTAAATCCTGTTTATTCTCATGTATAATATTCAACACTGTGTACAATGTATAAACTGAACTTCTTTGAAGAGTTAACACAGGTTCTGAATATACTGAGTGTGTCTCATGATAATAGAAAGACACGTGACCCAGAAACACACTGCTAATGATCGAATTATGTTTCTAATATAATCGTTTAAATAAAAGCTTGTTATTATGACAGCGAGATGTAAATATACAGGGTTTCTCAAAGCAAGGCCTTAAAAAGAGTAAAAAGCATTAAATGTTGCATGCATTGCAAAAAGGAGCATCTTCCTCAGTATTTTTGTCTCGTTTTCCAATATGGCAAAAATTGTATCTGTGTTCGTGACTAGTCTCATGACAATAGACAAAAATCTTCAAAAGCTATTAGCATTCTTTTTTTTTTTTACTTCATTATAGTTTTTGACCACTAGGCTGCCCCGAAACTTCGAGTACTGTCAGGCCATGGTGCTGAACACACTTACTGAATGTCAGGTGATTCACGTAAATATAGCAGATTTTAAAATAAAATGAAATCTAGCATTTTACGACCAAATTCAGAATGGCAGACATGGAAAACTGGGAATCATTCGCCACAGTATGCTGCTCCGAATCTAAATTGAGTTGTGATTTTTGACTAAAGCGTTCAAAAACAGCCTCGGGGCATGGTTATCATAACACCAAGTTTGGTCTGATTTGGCAAGCTTGTCGACGGAGTTCGTTTGTGCAGATGAACCGTCTGGGATGAGCTCTAAAAAGAAGGTTTTTTGAACTATTAAAAATTGTGAAAATCTTTACCTGTAGAATTGAAACTTGGAGTGTGTTTCAGAGGAGAACATTGTCCTTCTACACCTCACGGTTCAGTTATTAGCAGAAACATGAGTGTAAATCTGGACGAGTGGTGGCGCTAGAGAGCTGGAGTTAGAGACACCACATTAGCTGTGGTTAATGTTGAGCCTGTCCTCCATCAGTGTGCCAACTTTCATAACTTTCCCGTGAGTTGTTCTGTGGGCTGCCATTGACTCATGAGCAGGAGGAATAAGAAGGAAACCTTCAGCGCTAGGCTCCTACAGAAAGCATCAGTCCAGTCCTCGTGTTTCCTGTAGCTCTGAGACCTGGGTGTGTGCTGTGATTGTGTCTGACGGAGTCTGTGCTCTCTCAGCGTTTAGGAGTTCACTTTGACCATTACTCTGGAGAGTCGTTTCATCACCACCAAACCCAGAGTGTGCTGGACGAGCTGATGACCAGAGGACTCTTAAAGACCAGCCAGTACGACAACACCTCTCATTCTGACCGTATAAACCCTGCACTACAAACACACACAGGCCTCAACCGGAGATTCCTGCATTTGAATTGCTTATACAGTTTCCATTAATTTGGGTTACACAGTTTTAACATAAACCTGAAGGAATACTTCACCCAAAAATGAAAACGGTCTCACCCTCAGATCATCTGAGATCAGGATGAGTTTGTGTCTTCATCAGGTTTGTAGAAATGTAGCACTGCATCAGTGTCTCATCAATGGATGCTCTGCAGTGAATGGGTGCCGTCAGAATGAGAGTCTGATAAAAACATCACAATAATCCACAGCACTCCAGTCCATCAGTGAACATCTGGAGAAGACAAAACCTGAAACACATCCAGCATTAAGATGATTTTAACTCAAACACATAGAGTCTATAATCCATAATAACACTTCCTCCAGTGAAAAAGTGTTCTGGTCTGAATCAGGAGAGAAATCAAGCAGCATTTAAACAGCTTTAATCAAATATGACTTGATTTTGTGTACTTTGATTGATTATAGAGTCAAACATGCAGTTTATCACTTCAAATTAAAATGTTAATGTGAACTATTCCTTCAAAGGGCATATTTGTCAGTCAGACATCATGAATTGAGAAGATGATGGTTTGGTTTGGTAACTGCTGGTGATTGGTTGTTGAACAGGAAGGGCACGGCTGTGGTGGATCTGTCTGGAGCGGGCGACATGTCGTCTTATGCCACACTGGTGCGCAGTGATGGGACGTCTCTGTACATCACCAGGTGCGTCACACACCCCTCTGAGACACACACACACCCCTCTGAGACACACACACACACACACACACACACACTGAGTTCACGGAGTCGTGACGCGTCTCACTTCTGTTTGGTTTCAGAGACGTGGCAGCAGCACTGGACCGGAAGCAGAGGTTCGGGTTTGATGAGATGATCTATGTGGTAAGAATCAGGGATGCCACATTCTCAATCTAATATAGAACAATCTGTATCTGAGCATTACTGTGCATTTGTTTTTCTCTCTGAATTGTCTCTCTCTCTGTGTGTGTGTGTGTGTGTGTGTGTGTGTGTGACCCCGCTTATAAAACAAACAAAACAACAACATGCCGAACATCTTCCCGTGTAATGACTAATAATGAGAAGCATTTCTAAACCTGTTGATCAGCAAAACAGAACATGTTTTGAACCCTCGGGCTTCAAGTATAAATGAAATAGACATTACCTGTGTTTATTACGCTCAGTAATGGCCAGTCCATCCTATTTTGGGGGGAAAAAAACGAATACTTCTCTCTAAAGAAATTTGAAGTAGACATTCTTTTGGTAATTTGTTTTAAAAATTGCATTGTAAATATATAAAAATAAAGAACACACACTGATGTGTCATCAGACCTGAACAGAAAACCGTGGTTAAACCCCGAGGTGTGTATTGAAGCGTTGGCTAACTGTACTGTTGCATCCCTCCCTAGTAAGATTCGTCTGAAATCACTGCTGAACCACACGACTCTTTGACCTTTCTCTTTAAGACAGATAAGAGTCAGACCGTCCACTTCCAGCAGCTCTTTCACATCCTGCGAGCCATGGGACACCAGTGGGCAGAGAGGTACACACACACACCCAACACAGGAGAATATATCAACATATATCTTAATATGTGATTTATTGTACATCACAAATTCAAAATAAGTTTCTGACTTTGCATGCGGCCCAACATTAATATTAAATGGATTTAAACGTTGAATCCCATGAAACATCCTCAGGCCGTTGGTGCTCTCTGAAGGTATTTGTTATAATATCAGCATATTACATTGTGTATTTAATAGTGCTGTTCAATAAAACCATGCACCATTATTTTGATACTTTGAGTGCAATTATCATTGCCTCATCATTACTTTATATATATAGTCGTATTAAAGCCTGTTTTTCCACTTAGTTCTATTTGTATTACTACAAAATATCAGATTACTAACTTGTTAAAATAATTACTTGATTAGCAAAATAATTAGTTAAAACATTTCAAAATACAACTGCATTGTTTTACTTTTTGTACAAATATTTTGTCATTTTGAAATGTCTTAAAGTAGTAAAACATTGTCTTGTTCTAGTGAACCATGTATCACCTTAAGAGCTAATTGTATTGTCCCACCCCTAGTGTCTATGAGCGTGATAAAGCTCATAGTTTTCCAAGTGTATGACATAGCTTTCATTCTTCAGCTCAATCATATATTCATGAAAAAATAAATCTGTTTGAATAAGTAAAGCGATAACTTTGCCGTAGTATCCTTTCAAATGTTAAAGTTGCCACAGTCATTGCATTCTTGTGCTGCACTTTGTTTATACCATTTTGTTTTATTTGTTTATTTATTACAATTTTAAAGATAGCAATATTGAATAGTAAGTGAGATCAGATTTCTATCCTTGAAAACCATGTTTTCGTTGTTGTTATTTGAACTGAACTGTCTTTGTGTATTTCCTATTTTATATTAATTTCCTAATAATTAATCTACCATTATTTCCTATTTTAGTGAGTAACTTTCTTGGTATTGCTGTTTCAAATATCCCACCGTAATCTGTAGTTTGAGCTAGGGCTGGGCGATATATCTAACGATATGATCATGCACATCTAGACAGTAAATCTGGTTCCATGATTACTGCTAAATCGCCATCACCTGCTTATAACTGGAGTGGCATTTAATAGACCGAGCCGTAGATCACTGACAAGCTACGCAATATCACGTTCATTATCCAAGATGAATCACCTTCGATAAAAAACGCGATATTGCGTAGCTGGTAAGTGATCTACGGCTTTCTCTATTCAAACGGAGAGGCATTTAAAGCATGTGATGGCGATTTAGTGGTAATCTTGGAACCAGATTTAGTGACTAGATGCGCATGATCATATCGTTATAAGATATATCGCCCAGCCCTAGTTTGAGCCTGTCAGAGGCTAATGTCAATGGCAGATACGTTACTAATTAATTTCAAGGAAAATAATTATCTTTTTTTGTTTGCGAAATAACCCTGTGTATGTGTCCGCCCCTGCAACCCACAAGCTCCGGAAAAAAGTTCAGCCTCAGGATTTGTTTTTTGCTTTAACCCCTGCATAACTGAGCGAATAACACTTAATGACATTAGTCATAAACATGCATTAAAATCTCCTTTATATTCATGTGTCATGTAATGATTATGAGGGTGTCATGTTAGTGTTATGCAGACCCTTTCTAGTAAAGTGTTACCTTTGCTTCGGATCATGCTTGATAGAATTCACATAGTCTACTATACACTAGACAAAGGATACCAGGAAAAAATGGTTGCTGCATTAAATGTGTTAATATTAATTACAAAATTAACATGTTGATTATGACAGCCATAGTAATTACATAATGTGTGTATGTGTGTGTCTCTCAGGTGTGTTCATGTGGCGTTTGGGCTGGTGCAGGGCATGAGCACACGCCGCGGGGAGGTGGTGTTCCTGGAGGATGTGCTGGACGAGGCACGCAGCAGGATGCTCAACAACATGAGACAGTCAAGCAGTGAGAGAAAAAACATACGGATTACCCTAACCATGACTGATCAACCATAACCGATCAACCCCAACCATAACTGATCATTCCTTACCATAACATATCATCTATGACTAGGGCTGGGATAAAAGCTTATTTTTTAAACGATTAATCTAGCGATGATTTTTTCGATGCATCGATTAATCTAACGATAAATTTTTTCAGACCAATTCGATTTTGATCATCTCCCCATTAATTGACTAACAATTTATACATGTTATCTGAATGAAAAAAACATGAATTCCTTAACATTGCAATATATGTTTATTGCTCTTAAGATTACAAAATAAAAGACTGACTAAGAATGCATTACTTGCACTTGTATTCAATAAAACCTTGAAGCCTTGTAAACACATAGCTTACTGAAACAAGCTTACTGAAATTAAGTTCTTCTTTCAGATGAAAATAACAACAACTTGATGTCTAGCATTCAATAAAAAAGGTCACCCAAAATACTTGTTTAGAGCCATTGAAAGAATACAGTAACCAATGTAAACTTGAGGGCTTTAAGCTAATACAGAGAGTGCTTTTCCAAAAAAATAAAATAATAAATTAACAGTGGGGGCCAGCAGCCTGTCATGGAGAAAAAAAATATCTCAGAATGCTCCACGTGAAACTTTGGCGTTCCGCCCTTTTTCTATTGTGTCTAATGAAGACCGTGAGTGTGCGCGTGCAGCCGGGGCTCTCTCTCGTACGCGCCCTGTCAGGAATCACTCACCGATCAAATAAGGCTTTGACAGCCGCCAAAAAAAAAAGATCAATGCAGAAAAACCCCTGGATTGGTTACATAACGTTGGACAGAATGTTGATCCGGCCATCGCGTATATTCTGCGCACATAATGTTAACGTTTTGCAAACGTTTTTTAGAGAAATAAAAACAGGTTGACGAATCGATGCGGATATGTTGCGTCAACTTGTTTTTTGCGTCGACGTCATCAATGACCTCAACGCGTTGTCCCAGCCCTATCCATGACCAAACCTTAACTATAACCGACCATCCCTAGCCGTAACTGATGAACCCTAACCTTTAACCGATCATCCCTAACCATAACCGTTCATCCCTTACCGTAACCGATCATCCCTAACTGTAACCGATCATAACTGACTACCCTAACCATAACTGACTACCCTAACCATAACTGATCATCCCTAACCATAACTGATCATCCTTAACCATATCTGATCATTCCTAACCATAACGGATCATCCTTAACCATATCTGATCATTCCTAACCATAACTTGATCATCCCTAACCATAACTGATCATCCCTAACCATTACTGACTACCCTAACCTTAACTGATCATCCCTAACCATAACTGATCATCCCTAACCATATCTGATCATTCCTAACTATAACTGATCATCCCTAACCATAACTGGCTACCAAACCATAACAGATCATCCCTAACCATAACCGATCAACCCTAACCTTTAACTGATCATCCCAAACCATAACCGATCATCCCTAGCCGTAACCGATATCCCTTACTGTAACCGATCATCCCTTACTGTAACCATTCATCCCTTACCGTAACCGATCAACCTTAACCGTAACGGATCATCCTGAACCATAACCAATCAACCCTAACCTTTAACCGATCATCCCTAGCCGTAACTGATTTCTTACCATAACCGATCAACCTTAACCATAACTGATCATCCCTAACCGTAACCGATCATTCCTAACCATAACTGACTACCCTAACTATAACTGATTATCATAACTGATCATCCCTAACCATAATTGACTACCCTAACCATAACAGACTACCCTAACCATAACTGATCATCCCTAACCATAACTGACTACCCTAACCATAACTGACTATCATAACTGATCATCCCTAACCATAACTGACTACCCTAACCATATCTGATCATCCTTAACCATAACTGACTACCCTAACCATTGCGGACTACCCTAACCATAATTGACTACTCTAACCATAACTGATCATCCCTAGCCATAACTGACTACCCTAACCATAACTGATCATCCTTAACCATTACTGACTACCCTAACCATAACTGATCACCCCTAACCAATACTGACTACCCTAACCATAACTGATCATCCCTAACCAATACTGACTACCCTAACCATAACTGATCATCCCTAACCATTACTGACTACTCTAACCATAACTGACTACCCTAACCATAACTGATCATCCCTAACCATAACTGATCATCCCTAACCATTACTGACTACCCTAACCATAACTGATCATCCCTAGCCGTATCCGATCATCCCTAACCGTAACCGATCATCCTTAACCGTAACTGACTACCCTAACCATAACTGATCATCCCTAACCGTTACTGACTACTCTAACCATAACTGATCATCCCTAACCGTAACTGACTACCCTAACCATAACTGATCATCCCTAACCGTAACTGAATACCCTACTCATAACTGATCAACCCTAACCGTAACTGATCTTTCCTAACCATTACTGACTACCCTAACCGTAAATGATCTTTCCTAACCATTACTGACTACCCTAACCATAACTGATCATCCCTAGCCGTATCCGATCATCCCTAACCGTAACCGATCATCCTTAACCGTAACTGACTACCCTAACCATAACTGATCATCCCTAGCCGTAACTCACTACCCTAACCATAACTGATCAACCCTAACCGTAACTGATCTTTCCTAACCATTACTGATCAACCCTAACCATAACTCATCATCCCTAACCATTACTGACTACTCTAACTATAACTGATCATCCTTTACCAAAATGATCATCCCTAACCTTTAACAGATCATCCCTAGCTGTAACCGATCATCCCTAACCGTAACCGATCATCCTTAACCGTAACTGACTACCCTAACCATAACTGATCATCCCTAACCATTACTGACTACTCTAACCATAACTGATCATCCCTAACTGTAACTGACTACCCTAACCATAACTGATCATCCCTAACCGTAACTGACTACCCTAACCATAACTATTCATCCCTAACCGTAACTGACTACCCTACTCATAACTGATCAACCCTAACTGTAACTGATCTTTCCTAACCATTACTGACTACCCTAACCGTAACTGATCATCCCTAACCATTACTGACTACCCTAACCGTAACTGATCATCCCTAACCATAACTGATCATCCTTAACCATATCTGATCATTCCTAACCATAACGGATCATCCTTAACCATATCTGATCATTCCTAACCATAACTTGATCATCCCTAACCATAACTGATCATCCCTAACCATTACTGACTACCCTAACCTTAACTGATCATCCCTAACCATAACTGATCATCCTTAACCATATCTGATCATTCCTAACTATAACTGATCATCCCTAACCATAACTGGCTACCAAACCATAACAGATCATCCCTTACCGTAACCGATCAACCTTAACCGTAACGGATCATCCTGAACCATAACCGATCAACCCTAACCTTTAACCGATCATCCCTAGCCATAACCGATCATCCCTAGCCGTAACCGATATCCCTTACTGTAACCGATCATCCCTTACTGTAACCATTTATCCCTTACCGTAACCGATCAACCTTAACCGTAACGGATCATCCTGAACCATAACCAATCAACCCTAACCTTTAACCGATCATCCCTAGCCGTAACTGATTTCTTACCATAACCGATCAACCTTAACCATAACTGATCATCCCTAACCGTAACCGATCATTCCTAACCATAACTGACTACCCTAACTATAACTGACTATCATAACTGATCATCCCTAACCATAATTGACTACCCTAACCATAACAGACTACCCTAACCATAACTGATCATCCCTAACCATAACTGACTACCCTAACCATAACTGACTATCATAACTGATCATCCCTAACCATAACTGACTACCCTAACCATAACTGATCATCCTTAACCATAACTGACTACCCTAACCATTGCGGACTACCCTAACCATAATTGACTACTCTAACCATAACTGATCATCCCTAGCCATAACTGACTACCCTAACCATAACTGATCATCCTTAACCATTACTGACTACCCTAACCATAACTGATCACCCCTAACCAATACTGACTACCCTAACCATAACTGATCATCCCTAACCAATACTGACTACCCTAACCATAACTGATCATCCCTAACCATTACTGACTACTCTAACCATAACTGACTACCCTAACCATAACTGATCATCCCTAACCATAACTGATCATCCCTAACCATTACTGACTACCCTAACCATAACTGATCATCCCTAGCCGTATCCGATCATCCCTAACCGTAACCGATCATCCTTAACCGTAACTGACTACCCTAACCATAACTGATCATCCCTAACCGTTACTGACTACTCTAACCATAACTGATCATCCCTAACCGTAACTGACTACCCTAACCATAACTGATCATCCCTAACCGTAACTGACTACCCTACTCATAACTGATCAACCCTAACCGTAACTGATCTTTCCTAACCATTACTGACTACCCTAACCGTAAATGATCTTTCCTAACCATTACTGACTACCCTAACCATAACTGATCATCCCTAACCATTACTGACTACCCTAACCATAACTGATCATCCCTAGCCGTATCCGATCATCCCTAACCGTAACCGATCATCCTTAACCGTAACTGACTACCCTAACCATAACTGATCATCCCTAGCCGTAACTCACTACCCTAACCATAACTGATCATCCCTAACCGTAACTGACTACCCTACTCATAACTGATCAACCCTAACCGTAACTGATCTTTCCTAACCATTACTGATCAACCCTAACCATAACTCATCATCCCTAACCATTACTGACTACTCTAACTATAACTGATCATCCTTTACCAAAATGATCATCCCTAACCTTTAACAGATCATCCCTAGCTGTAACCGATCATCCCTAACCGTAACCGATCATCCTTAACCGTAACTGACTACCCTAACCATAACTGATCAACCCTAACTGTAACTGATCTTTCCTAACCATTAGTGACTACCCTAACCGTAACTGATCATCCCTAACCATTACTGACTACCCTAACCATAACTGATCATCCTTAGCCGTATCCGATCATCCCTAACCGTAACCGATCATCCTTAACCGTAACTGACTACCCTAACCATAACTGATCATCCCTAACCATAACTGACTACCCTAACCATAACTGATCATCCCTAACCGTAACTGACTACCCTAACCATAACTGATCATCCATAACCGTAACTGACTACCCTACTCATAACTGATCAACCCTAACCGTAACTGATCTTTCCTAACCATTACTGATCAACCCTAACCGTAACTGATCTTTCCTAACCATAACTGATCAACCCTAACCATAACTGATCATCCCTAACCATTACTGACTACCCTAACCATAACTGATCATCCTTTACCAAAAGGATCATCCCTAACCTTTAACAGATCATCCCTAGCTGTAACCGATCATCCCTAACCATAACCGATCATCCCTAACCATTACTGACTACCCTAACCATAACTGATCATCCTTTACCAAAAGGATCATCCCTAACCTTTAACAGATCATCCCTAGCTGTAACCGATCATCCCTAACCATAACCGATCATCCCTAACCATTACTGACTACCCTAACCATAACTGATCATCCCTAACCGTAACTGATCTTTCCTAACCATAACTGATCAACCCTAACCATTACTGACTACCTTAACCATAACTGATCATCCTTTACCAAAATGATCATCCCTAACCGTAACCGATCATCCTTAACCGTAACTGACTACCCTAACCATAACTGATCATCCTTTACCAAAACGATCATCCCTAACCTTTAACAGATCATCCCTAGCTGTAACCGATCATCCCTAACCATAACCGATCATCCGCATCACAATCTCATTCTTTGGTTGTTTCATGTACTCAAGGGCAGTGCGCGTGAATCCCGAAGTTTACTCTGTTTTGTATGCAAGACAGAAAAATTACAGGACAAGAACTAAACAGCAGAGACTGCAACAACAGACGGCTGCATTGACAAGTGCTTGTGTGAGAGGGTTATGAAAGAGCCCCAACTTTAGTTTAAAAGAGTACAAAGACATTTTTAATGAGTCATAACTTCTGATAAATGGCACAGAAATGTTACAAAGTCCTCCACCTGTGTTCTGACACCTCAAATAGACTATACTTAGAAAGCTTACACGTTCAGCTGCACGCATATGCACGCAATTCAGTCATTCATTCATCTAACGTGACAGTAACACAAATGGAGAGGATAAACAGTAGAAACAGTAGAATCTATTGAATCAGCTCAGTGTAAATGAAATCTTCCAAGTGGAAAGCAGTGATCACTAGCAGCTTCTGTCTGTTGTCAGTGATTAGTCTGTAGATAACGAGGCTCTTCTTGTATGTTGTGTAGCTTCGAAAGAGCTGGAGGAGCCGGAGCAGACCGCAGAGAGGGTTGGGATCAGTGCTTTAATCATACAGGTACACACACACACACACACGGTTCCTCTCTGAACACAAGCTCGATGCTGTGAGTTATTGTCCTGTGACCTGTCATGCTTGACTTCCTGTTGATACTGGTGATGTTCAGACTGTCATGGTGTTTTATAGCGTGCTGATGTTTATTAAATGTGTTTGTCAGGACTTCAGAGGGCCGCTGATGTCTGACTATAAGTTTGATTGGGACAAAGTCCTGCAGGCTCACGGGGACACGGGTGTGTTTCTGCAGTACACACACGCCCGACTCTGCAGGTACACACGCACACACACACACACACGCCCGACTCTGCAGGTAAACACGCACACACACACACGCCCGACTCTGCAGGTACACATGCACACACACACACACACACGCGCACAAACACACACGCGCACACACACGCACGCGCACACACACACACGCCCGACTCTGCAGGTACACACGCGCGCACACACGCACACACACACACACACACACACACACGCCCGACTCTGCAGGTACGCACACACACACACACACACACACACGCCCGACTCTGCAGGTACGCACACACACACACACACAGTGTAAACTGCCAAGTGGCTCGTTTATGATGTTCAAACATGAACAATCCTCCTCTCTGGAGTCTGTGCTTCTTATTGAAAGATATCAGTGTCTGATGAACTCCTAACTGTGTGATGGATCATTGTGTCAGCTAGTTCCATCTCTCATTTCACTCCATACTGTCTGTTTTCTCACTTAAAGTGAAATAAATGAATAAATAATGTTCTGAGAATGAACTCCAGGAAGAGTTTGTTTCTTCATCAGATTTGGAGAAATACAGCACTGCATCACAGTCTGAGTATCAGATGCTCTGCAGTGAATGGGTGCCGTCAGAGTTCTGTCAGCAGTGGCTCAGACTGGGGATGTGTTTGTGTTCACAGTTTGCTGAGGAGACATGTGCGTGAGACGTACTCCTGCTCTGACGTCTCTCCTCTGGTGGACAGCAGAAGTGTCTCGGTTCTCCAGCACCTGCTCAGGTGAGCTTCACCTTCATCAGCGCAGGGTCAGAGGAGTCGGTCAGCTCCGGAGCTCAGGAAATCAGTTCAGTAGCTGACCGTCTTAATGAGTGAGACGGCTGATTCATTGAAGCATGGAGGAAGTGCTTGTCTTTATGAATGGACCACTGAATCAGTGTCTGTGTGGCTCAGAGATCCACGACTGTTCTGCCGTTATCATTGTGTGGAACTATCTTGTTAACCAAATCGAGCAGAAACGGTCACCTGAGACAATAGTGTACTAAAAACTTGTTTGAACTCTTATATAAAGTCAGTGTCTAATTTTCAAAACGATTTCAGGGAGAACTGCACTGTTATAAAACCAGAATCATCTCGGTGCTTCCCTATTTAGATTAAAGTTCATCTTCTCTTGTTCAAAACAACTTTTTCTAGACTTCTGTTGCTGTGTTAATTTCTGCAAACTCTTGCCAGGAATGTGGTAATGGTTTCAGGCTGTAAACACTATTGTTTAATTAAAAAGCTCCAGAATACTTCTGCAGTCAAATTTGCTTCTGCTCCAGTAAAAAGAAACCAGTCTCTGATAACGGCATATAAATGATGTTTTGAGTTTGCAACAGAAGCGTATGATGAGAAACAAGTCCAACACAAGATGGTTTTAAGGACAGGAAGCGGAGAAATGTCTGGGGATGTGGTATAAAGCACTCCTCTTTGCTTCCTCAGTTGTGTTATTTCTATAATCAAGAGGTTCATTGTTAATTATTCATTACTTGTCCCAGTGTTAGGAGTGAGATTGACCCATAATGTTTCTATGACTAATTATAATCCTGTTTACATTTATGATCACAAACATGCAGTTTTTGGATAGAATAATGAATATTCATGTCAACATCAATTTATCTTAAAAGTAGAAATGACATTTTGTAAATGAGCTCACAGCAGCAGTAGATGTGTCTGAAGCAGCGGTGTGTGACGCTGCTGTGCTGATGGTTTACAGATATGATGAAGTGCTGCTTCAGACGGTGAATGAGCTTCAGCCTCGACCCCTGGTCAACTTCCTCCTGACTCTCAGGTACACACACACACACACACACACACACACACACACACACACACACACACACACACACACACACACTCTCTCAGGTACACACACACACACACACACACACTCTCTCTCTCAGGTACACACACACACACACACACACACACTCTCTCTCAGGAAAAAAAACACACACACACACACACACTCTCTCTCAGGTACACACACACACACACACACTCTCTCAGGTACACACACACACTCTCTCTCTCAGGTACACACACACACACACACACTCTCTCTCTCTCAGGTACACGCACGCACACACACACACACACACACACACACACACTCTCTCTCAGGTACACACACACACACACACACACACTCTCTCTCTCAGGTACACACACACACACACACACTCTCTCTCTCTCAGGTACACACACACACACACACACACTCTCTCTCTCAGGTACACACACACACACACTCTCTCTCAGGTACACACACACACACACACACACACACACACACACTCTCTCTCTCTCAGGTACACACACACACACACTCTCTCTCAGGTACACACACACACACACACACACACACTCTCTCTCTCTCAGGTACACACACACACACACTCTCTCTCTCAGGTACACACACACACACACACACACACACACACACACACTTCAGCAGGAGGACAGGTGTGTGAGCAAGGCTGGGTTTGCTTGGGGAGTGAGTGTAACATTCAAAATAGTCCTTTTCTAAGATTCTACTCAGTGTTTAACTCTACATCGACAAAATGATGAACAGAGTGTTGAAATAGTTTTATTATAAATAAAAAAAATCATTTGTTTTAACAAATGTACCATTAATACAGGTGCTGTGCCATTTACAGCATCTGCCTTATTTCTTCATTGACACCTCAACTCTGAAAAATGAAACTGCAGATTCCCACTTCTGATTATGACTGATGATGTTCGTGCACATGGATTATAAATCTGATCATCAGGCACTCACAGAAATCTTCTGTCCTCTTTGCATGAATGTAATATGGAGATTGTACAGAGCAACATCTCTCTGTAGAAACTGTGAAAGTGAACCGTACATAACAGGCACAGATATAAACAGATCAGGGTTCATGAAGACACACCGCGCTTCTGATCAGGGTCTTCTGTGTTCTCAGTCACCTGGTGGCCGTGGCTCATCGAGAGCTGCCCGTGAAGGGAAGTCCAGCAGCCGTGGCTCAGGTAAACACACCTGTAAGGTTTCGGATCGCCAGCATGTGCAGTTATCTCAGTGATGTGCTGATGATGAAGTCCTGCTTGTCCTCAGGCCCGGCTGTGTCTGTTCAGCGCCGTCCGCTCCGTCCTGGCCAACGGCATGAGGATTCTGGGGATCACGCCGGTGGAGAAGATGTGAATCTCTGTTTGTTAATCTCTAAATTAAAGTCTTTTACCTCGGCGTTTGTTCATTCTTGGTAAAGCACACCACATCATGTTTTATGTCTTTGAGCATCTTTAAATGACTTGTGATTCATCCAGTGTTCTCAGATAAACGATAACTGCAGTGCTGTGACATGGGTTTATGCACACATCTACATATTTTAATATTTCCTACATTTTTAGATTTTGAAATGGGGCATCAACTCTGCTGTCAGTAACATTTTCGCAGTGTCTTTCTCCATTTCTAAATGTAATGCACATGGAAAGGAATATGATTTTATATATGAAGATTGATTGGGCCTGATTCATGTGAACAGATCTACTGTAGAACAGGACGGGCAGCTTGACCGTCTCATGTTAATCATGTCTGCGGCTTCAGACACATCGGTCCATAAGAGCAAAGCTCAGCCTCACACAGAGCCTGTCCCGGATCAAGAGGTGACCCTAAACACAGGATTCAACGTCTGCTCCGGCGATCCAAAGCTCTCCATCATACAGCAATACTTAAGAACACTTGAACAAATAACATTGGGAATCCCAACACTAATCTGTGTGAAGTGCACATGTACATTTAGCGTTTTGGCATCAAAACTACAAATGAAATTATACAGAAAGAATAAAAATAAGATAAAACCAAAGTGTTCCAGTCCTTCCCCGGCGGCACGCAGCTCTCCAAACACTTCTCCTGATGTAGTGTAGTCCGTCCATGTCCCTCAGCGGTCCTTCCTCAGACGCTGATCAGCTTCTGCTTGTCTCTGTCTGCGCTGGGCTTCTGCAGTCTGCTGGTGTCCTGTTTGGGCAGACCGTACAGATAGATGGACACACACACCAGCAGCGCTCCTGTGAGGAACGTCACCGCTGCAGAGAGCACAGAGAGGGAGAGAGAGTGAGACACACACACACACACACTCCTCTACAACACTTCACCAGCAGCCAGGCCTCGCTCACTAACTGCACAACACACCTATCAAACACCCTAATGAACAGCTACAGTCAAGAGGTCTGTCAATATTAAAGGCAAGACAGAACAAGCAAAAGTGTGTTTTTGGTCTCTTTTGCTTCCATGACATCTTCTTTTGGGCTAGTGGAAAGAAAACATCCAAAACACGATTGCAAGTAAGAGACGCTTGACTGATTGCACAGACACTATTGAAGAGAGCAGAACCGGATGATGACATCACTGAATCATCATTCAACTGACTTTAGCTGGAAACAATTACTCTGTTGTTGTCTTCTTGCATTATTGGCAATCTATTTCCCTGTTTGAACACTGTAAAGCTGCTTTGACACGACTAGTATTGTATAAAGAACTGATCAAATACAGGTGCCTCGGCTTACACTTTATCTGTTTGCATCTGTAGAGTTCAGTTTCAGTGCATATCTATAAAGGCATCGACACTTTCCTCTATATTCTGAAGACTTTTACTGAGAAGTGTGTTCATACTTCATTCACACTGATTTTTACATATTCCAAAAACCATGGTAAAAAATGAGTTTGTTTTCTGTCTGTTGACTGTATTTTCTGGTTTATGATGAAAAGAGTAATGCAGAACCCAGAATATTTAATTAGAGAACAGCTCATCTGTATGGCTCAGTTCTTACAGGGATCAATCATTGCTCTATACTACAGTGCTGCTTGAACGTCTGTGAAGCCAGCAGTTCTTCAGAGTCAGACATCCCAGAGCTGAAGCGCTCCTATCCCGAGGAATGGGCTGACGTCTGCTGGAGTTACTGCGGTCAGACACTAAAACTAGAGATAACACACTTCTGCCACTCACAGCCAAGTTAACACTGGAATTTGTTTTATTGGGTTCTCTTGGTCTACTTTCAGGACTTGTGTGATGGTTTGGGTCATATTTATGCAGCAATACAGGGTTCAGAGACTTTCAAGCAGCCCTGTATATACTCCCTCGGAGCAGCTGATCAGAAGACGGCCTGACTGAACGAGGCACTCACTGATCTGCAGGCCGAAGAGAACGACGGACGCCACGGTGGACAGGACGATGGCAGCGGCCGCAGAGAAGCCCTTCATGATGTTATCGGTGTATTTCACCACCACAGACGTGTACATTCCTCCCACGCTGGCCAAAACTGCAGGCAAAGAGCAGAGAGAGAAACCTGTCAAACCGCTTCAGTGGCATTCAGGAGCTCTGCGTTTACAGTGAAAGGTGTGATGCCCGCTGGGGTGTCCTCCAAACATCATCAAGGTCATGCAGACGTTACTCACAGACGACTAAACAGACCCACGGCGTGTATCCGTAGAAGAAGCCTTTCTCCATGACCTGAGCCCCGTCTGTCATGAAGACCCCTATGAGGGTCACCACGATTCCCGACAGGTACATCTGGATGTTTCGCACCCACAGAGACGTGTCCGAACTCTTCAGGACCTTCTCGAAGTACACACCTGATCCCAAACAGAGAGTCACTAACGGAGCGTATGAGAAACCATCAAAAACACGACTGAACACATTGTACCTGCAAACCCGGAGCAGAGCACCGCCACCGCGATCGCCATGAAGCCCATGAACGGGTTCTGCTCCACCTGAAGCACAGCGAGCCACAGATCAAACACTTCAGGACAACACACATTATACATCAACACTACTGCCAAGAAATGAAGAAATCTCTTCTCTTCACCAAGACTGCATTGATTTGAACAAAAATACAGTAAAAACATTAATGCTGTCAATTGTTATTAAAGCCCCTGGGGGCTTTTAGGGGGGTCATGTTTGACCTACAGTCACCAAAATTCATACACATGTAGATCTCATCACCCCCAACAACTTTCTCACTACATGTTATTAGCTCCGCCCAACAGCAAGTCGGCTATTCAAAGTTTAGTGAAAATCACATGCTGTGAAATTTGCCATACTCATCCTAGGATTTTCATCCGACCGCCACCAAACTCTGTCATCATGATCTCACACTTGGGATGCGAAGGGATTTTTAATAACTCGAACAGTTGAGTCGTGGCGAGGCGATAAAATAATGGCAAAAAAAGGGGAACCGGAAGTGTGTTATAACTTCAGCATACAGTATTCAGTCTGATTTTGATCAAACTTCAGCAGTTTCATTGTATGAGACCGATCTCACAGATGTAACTATTAAGAGTCAAAGTTATAGCGCCACCAACTGACAGCAGGAAGTGTCATTTTCAAAATGCTTTGAAATCTGTCTCTTCCTTTTCTTAATTTGCTTTAAACTAATGAGAATAATGTCAAGACATGGCCGATGTAAAACTGTGAAGGGATTCTTGATGTATTACTGTTGCCATGGCAATGGGATTAGATTTAGAGGGTGTGTCCAAAGCATGAATTGTAAGGAAAAACAACTAATGATTCCTAACACAGTGTCTACAACGGATGTGAGTGACACGACAAAATACTATGTAACCAATGATCCATAATAGAGATTTGTTATATATAGAATGCAGATCCTCAATTAATGATGGATATACTGCACATATATGCCTCATTAAATATAACTATAAATATAACTATATTTTAATTAGTTTAGTATTTTTATTTTTAAATTAAAATAAACATAATAATAAAAAGTGTGATACTATTTTAAAATAAAAAATGAGTACTAAATAAAAATAAAATTATTTTATAATAATTTTAACATACAATGCTAATATATACATTTTCATTTTTCCTTATTTATTTATTTAATTCAATTATATATTTTATATGTATTTTTATCATTTTCAAACCTAAAATCAGTCAGCTTTTTTTTTTGGTGGGTTGCCGTCCCCGAAATAACATGCACTTCAGTGAATGCCACAGTTTCGCTTTTTGCCCTGAAACTAGAGACTGGATTTATGCTAATGTTAGCTAGACATTGGCAAAAGCTGAGAAATGGGAAACGGAGCATGTTTTCTATAGCGCCACCTTTTGACTAAAGTTGGGTAGTTTTAATTACAGACACCAAAATCAGTATAATATTGATCTCATCAAGCCAGACAACTTTCTAATTTACAGTCATTAGCTACGATCAACATTAAATCAATATACTCCTTTATTTCACTGTATTTTTGATCAAATAAAAGCAGCCTTGGTGAGCAGAAGAGACTTCTTTCAAAAACATTAAAAACTTTATTCTAAATGTTTGACTGTTGGTGTAACACTCTTGAGGCTCCAATCTAGATGCCAATAAACCGGCTCATATGTGGCGAGTGCGGAGTGTACCTGGACTTTGGTGGACAGCGGCGGCGTCCACTGCACCAGCGTGACTCCTCCACACAGCAGGAAGACGGAGAACCACTGCAGGCGGCTCAGAGAGCGGCTGAGCATCAGCACCGTACACAGCGCCGTGCAGGGGATCTTCAGCTGATACGTCACCTGACACACACACAGCATTAGCTTCTGTTTCTTCCTTTGTCTGGCAAAGAAAACTCACCTTTCCCCCATTCACTGAGGTTAAGCCAGCAGAAAGGATTTATTCACATGAAAAATGTGTTTGTCAGCATGAAACAATATTATCCCAATAATCTGACACATTTCTGAGTCAAACAAGATATTCAACGAGAGAAACAGGAAGGGCGAGATTCCAGATGACTGATAGCTGTGTGACAAATAACACTTATTTATGACATGAACTGACGAGCAAAGTCACTTAAGAGTTCACTGAAGAAAGATGAAGATGAACAACAACAACAGGCAGAACGATATTGATGGAATCACTTTTCCAGCTGATTACCAATAAAAACATCAACAGCCAATCAGTCACAGACTCAACTTCAACCTGTCAGAAGGTTTTGGGTTGTTATGTGGAAAAAGTGTTTTAGTTTTAAACATGTTTTTGACATGGTTTAATACATTTGTTAAGCACTGTGTATAGCTACATAGTTTGTGAGGACTTATGTTCAGCTATTATTTTTAATGGTTAACTTAACCATTTTTAAATTATTCGGTTCATCAGTCATCAAAGCTCTGTGATTAGGGTTAGAGTTAGGGTTTCTGCTAGCTGCCTCCCGTCACAGAGGTCCGCTAACTCTCAGCACATAGACACTCTTTCACCTAGATATCACACTATAGAGACTGTGTCTGTTCCCCGAACTAGAAAATACAAAAAACGTCCAAACCAAGTTAAGAGTAACATTTTAATTGAGGCTTAACAAATATAAAAACAGAGGCAATATGGATAAACAAATGATAAAGCTTGGCTTATTGAATATCAGATCCATTTCTACGAAAACACTTTTTGTAAATAATATGATAACTGATCATAATATAGATGTGCTCTGCTTGACAGAAACCTGGCTAAAACCTGATGATTACATTATTTTAAATGAGTCCTCCCCCAAGATTACTGTTATAAACACGAGCCGCGTCTAAAAGGCAAAGGGGGAGGAGTTGCTTCAATTTATAACAACGTTTTCAGGATTTCTCAGAGGGCAGGATTCAAGTATAACTCGTTTGAAGTAATGGTGCTTCATATAACATTATCCAGAGAAACCAATGTTAATGATAAATACCCTGTTATGTTTGTACTGGCTACTGTATACAGGCCACCAGGGCACCATACAGACTTTATTAAAGAGTTTGGTGATTTTACATCCGAGTTAGTTCTGGCTGCAGATAAAGTTTTAATAGTTGGTGATATTAATATCCATGTCGATAATGAAAAAGATGTATTGGGATCAGCATTTATAGACATTCTGAACTCTATTGGTGTTAGACAACACGTTTCAGGAACTACTCATTGTCGAAATCATACTCTAGATTTAATACTGTCACATGGAATTGATGTTGATAGTGTTGAAATTATTCAGCCAAGTGATGATATCTCAGATCATTATTTAGTTCTATGTAAACTTCATATAGCCAAAATTGTAAATTCTACTTCTTGTTACAAGTATCGAAGAACCATCACTTCTACCACAAAAGACTGCTTTTTAAGTTATCTTCCTGATGTATCCAAATTCCTTAGCATATCCAAAACCTCAGAACAACTTGATGATGTAACAGAAACTATGGACTCTCTCTTTTCTAGCACTTTAAATACAGTTGCTCCTTTACGGTTAAGAAAGGTTAAGGAAAACAGTTTGACACCATGGTATAATGAGCATACTTAGGGTTAGGGTTATAAAATAAATAATAAATAAAGCCTCAACAAGTGTTGACATTTCCCAACACATACTAGAAAAGTTGGTATCCTCACAATTATATTCCTTCTTAGAGAAAAGTGGTATCTGTGAGTATTTCCAGTCAGGATTTAGGCCGTATCATAGTACTGAGACTGCTCTCCTTAGAGTTACAAATGATCTGCTCTTATCATCTGATCGTGGGTGTATCTCTCTATTAGTTTTATTGGATCTTAGTGCTGCGTTTGACACAATTGACCACAACATTCTTTTGCATAGACTTGAACACTTTGTTGGCATCAGTGGAAGTGCATTAGCATGGTTTAAATCGTACTTATATGACCGCCATCAGTTCGTAGCAGTGAATGAAGATGTATCATATCGATCACAAGTGCAGTCTGGAGTACCTCAAGGCTCAGTTCTAGGGCCGCTACTCTTCACGCTTT